>NC_143582.1:44975979-45171510 GCF_048544385.1 Mastigoproctus giganteus | reverse complement strand
ATAGTTTGAATAAATTGAAAGACGTAGACAAACTATTGGAGGGGGGGGCGAATAGGTGAACTGTTTTTTTTTTGGATAATTTGCCACAATTAATACTAATACTAAATTCCTTTAATCCACAATGGGACTTAAACCCAGACCTCTGAAAATGAGTGGCAAGCATCAAAACCACTATACTGTTACAGAGAATACAAGCCTATATTTTTTGTTATAACAAAAAAAAAAAAAAAACTTATAGTACTGCTGTGTGATGAATACCCATCTACTACCAGCCAGTAGATAACAGTAGAGGCAAACACCGCTTAACGCTGATAATTCGTTCCCGAAAAACAGAGCGCTAAGTGAATCAGTACTAATCGAGCATCGTATTCCCAAATGTGTGTATTCATGAGTTGCAGAAATATAAATAATAGGAAATATCCTATGGCATAGGATATTTCCTAATCAATAATAAACAGTAGTGAAAAGACACACAAATGTTGGTGAAAATATTTACTATATAAAAATTTGTACATATAAAATATTCTATATTACATATGTATATAATGGGTTGGTAAGTAACTACATTACGTATCAAAATTAAATTTAAAATGCCAATTAAACTTAGGAATTTGTTAATCTGATGGCTCTGGGCAGTTGAGTTTTTGCATCATTGGACTGAAAAATGTGTCAATTTTGGGTTGTACAAAACCATGTAGGGATTCATTTCTTTCTTTACATTTCTTATTACCTTGGAACTTCGTTCCATGTAAGGGTCATCCTCCTGGAAATAATCACACATTTTTTCAGTGTTAGAAAGCTTTACTAAGTCCTTTTGCAGTCAGTGACTTTATAGGTTTTTTATCTGTAGGATCTTGATCATCTTCTCCCTCAACTGCACGCTCTTGTTCTTTTGTCATTTCCATCGTCAATTTTGTTCAAACCTGCTTCTTTTCCAAGCTCAACAATTTGTGTTTTAACATTCTCCACCGAATCATCAGATTCTTGGGAATCCTTTAAGCAATCCTTTAAAACTTTCCTCCACACTCCACTCATGGTTTTCTGAGTCACTTCATCCCAGGAACTTGCAATCATGTTGTTTAATGTTGTAGGATTTCCAAAGCTCCTTTAGGCTCAGTACATTTTCACCAGTGTTGATAGCTTTAATAGTGTGGGAAAAGGTGCTCCTTATGTAGTAAGCTTTAAATATCACAATAACACCTTGGTCCATTGGTTGGATCAGAGATGTAGTATTTGGAGGAATGTAAAAAATTTTTTATATGATTGTTCAAGTCTTCTAAGCTCTCTTTGCTTGGATGTCCTGGTGTGTTGTCCATGATCAGAATTTCTTTGTAATCATGGTTATTTTTTTGAACAATATCTTTCCACTGCAGGACAGAAGAATTCAGAGTACCAATTAACATAAAGAGGCTTCGTTACCCAAGCTTTTTTATTAGCCTTCCAAATTACAGGCAGGGTTTGATTTAGTGAAACCTTTAAGAGCCCTCGGATTTTTCAAATGGGGTTTTAATTTTAAATCCCCCACAGCGTTACCACCCAGCAATAAAGTCAACTGATCCTTCACTACTTTGAAGCCTGGAATGTTTTTTCTTCTTTCGATATGAAACTTCTTTTAGGCATTTGTTTCCAAAAAAGCCGTGTTTCATCTATGTTAAAAACTTGTTGAGCAGTATAACACCCCCCTTCTCAATAATTTTAACAAATTCTTATTTGCAGCTTCTCCCTGGATTGCTATGTTATGTAGGTTATAGCGCTTTTTAAATGGTTCCACATCTTTTTGAGGTGAGCTTTCTTCAGATCTTCATAAAGGCTAATCACTTTTTTCTTTAATAATAATTGAACTTAACGGAATTCTGTGTTGGATATTATCTTCAATAAAATTAATTAAGTCTCTCCATTTCAATCATAATAGCCAGCTTGTTTTGTTTTTGGTTTTTTTATTGGCGCATTGGCAGCTGTGGCCATAATGCGCCAAGACTATGCAATATTTAAAAGTTTAAATTCTCGGTGACCTAATTAGTTAGGTCACCATGTCCAGATAAATAATAACAAATATATAAAAATTAAATCAATAAAGAGATAACAATAACAAATTTTAAATACAATTAAAAACTTTTATTGATTTAAAATAGCTAAAAACAGCAGACACGTTGTCATTGTCGGATAAAATCTGACTGAGTGTATAAGGCTCAGTCAGATGACTAAAAGCGGTAAAACGGGTGCTGCTAAAATCTGGACAGTCAATTAAAAGGTGTCTAATCGTTAGGATTGTGCCACAGGACACACACATAGGAGGGTCATCAGCCCTCAGCAAAAACGAATGAGTTAAATGACTGTGTCCTATGCGGGTCCGGGCAAGAACAACTTCCTCCTTACGATTCCTGCGCAGACTAGACTGCCACGGTTCAATTACAGGTTTTATATGATATAACTTATTCGCAGTCTGTCTATTCCACGAATCCTGCCATTGGGAATGTATCTTTTGATGTATTATTTGCCTGTAGTCTGTATAGGGGACTAACAGGCAGTGGTCATTATTGGGAATTGCTGATTTGGCTGCGGCGTCAGCCAAATCATTTCCCCTAATCCCAATGTGGCTAGGAATCCAGCAGAAGCGGATATCATATTCACGTTCATGGAGAACGTGAATCTTCTGCTGAATGCTAGACAGAACTGGATGAGAATTATATCTCACAGATATTAAAGCCTGTAACACGCTGAGAGCGTCGGTATACAAAATGAACCGTTGGTATTGGCATTCACTAATGTGATCCAAGGCTAACTCTATAGCGTGCAGCTCTGCAGTAAATATGCTGCATTCAGAGGGAATCTGCTCCGATGTA
Source organism: Mastigoproctus giganteus (assembly GCF_048544385.1). Taxonomy (NCBI): domain Eukaryota; kingdom Metazoa; phylum Arthropoda; class Arachnida; order Uropygi; family Thelyphonidae; genus Mastigoproctus; species Mastigoproctus giganteus. The sequence goes on along the minus strand of NC_143582.1, from coordinate 45,168,667 downwards.
GTGCTGTCTGTAAAGACAGCAGCAGATCCCACATATGATTCTGACTTCGACCCGTCTGTGTAGACTGGCGCGAAGTCAGAATGTTCAGCTCGGTGTGCTGAAAAAAGCTGCAGGTAGACAGACGATGGAGTGTCCGACTTTCCCCAATTTCGAAGGGACAAGTCACATGCCGGGACATGAGCATGCCAGGGTGGAAGGGGTTGCTTTGGTGTTTGGGCAACCCTGTCTACCTTTATATTAAGTTCTTTGAGTAGCTCTTGGACACGAATACCAAAAGGACGATTGGCAGTCTTACGGGTGTTGTACAAATTTTCCCATCGTGGCTCAAAAACGGTTAGCCACGTAGGGTGGTCTGGCAGGGATTTCAGTTTTAGAGCGTAGTTTAGAGACAACTGCTTACGTCGAAGCAATAATGGCGGTTCGTTTGCTTCGACGTATAAGCTCTGGACAGGAGATGTGCGATATGCTCCAATAGCGGTACGGAGAGCCAGATGATGGACAGGATCGAGCCAACGAAGTACACTGTCTCTGGCCGAATTGTATACCAGGGACCCGTAATCCAGTCTGGATCGTACAAGTGCACGATAGATGCGTAGTAGGGTGCATCGATCCGCACCCCAAGATGTTGAGGAAAGAGAGCGCAGAATATTTAGCCCTCTTGTGCACTTTGTGCGGAGTTGACGGATGTGATCCAGAAAGGTCAGCTTTTTATCGAATACGAGTCCCAAGAATTTTGTGTCCGCTGCTATTGGAATTACATTTTGTCCGAGCTTTAATTCAGGCTCAGGATGAAGATTACGCTTACGACAAAAGTGTACGCAAACGGTCTTCTCCGGCGAGAACCTGAAGCCATTAGCAAGAGCCCAGGAGTTGAGGCGATCAATAGCTTTCTGCAGTTGTCTTTCGATAACCCTCATGTTGCATGACTGACAAAATATGCTAAAGTCATCAACATAGAGGGCACAGTTTACAGTTGGAGGAAGTTGTTCTGTGATGGAATTCACTTTGATGGCAAAAAGCGTGACACTTAATACTGATCCTTGTGGTACTCCCTCCTCTTGGCTGAAGGAACGAGAGAGTGAGGATCCCACACGAACTTGGAAAGATCGATTGGCTAAAAAGTTTTTAATAAAAATGGGGAGTTGCCCCCTAAGGCCAAGGCTATGCAGATCTTTTAAGATGCCAAATCTCCAAGTTGTGTCATACGCTTTCTCCATGTCAAAGAACACCGACACCAAGTGTTCACGTTTTAGGAAAGCATCCCGGATGGATGCTTCCAATCTAATAAGATGGTCCAAAGTGGACCGGTTCCTTCGGAAGCCGCACTGTATGTTGGAGAGAAGGTCATTTGATTCTAAGTACCATATTAAACGAGAATTAACCATTCTCTCCAGGATTTTGCACAGACAGCTAGTCAGAGCAATAGGACGATAGTTGGTGGTGACTTTTGGATCCTTTCCTGGCTTAGGGAAGGCAAGAACGATTGCCTTTCTCCAGGAATCCGGAAACTGCCCTTCAGTAAAGATTCTGTTATACAGAAGGAGCAGACAATCCATAGATTTTGGTGAAAGATGTTTAATCATGTCATAATGGATGCCATCTGGTCCAACAGCACTTGCTTTGGAAAGAGCGAGGGCTCTTTTCAGTTCCTGAATAGTAAAATCCCCGTTGTAGGGATAGAGGCCCTTGGACTTAAAATTAAGTGCTTCTCTTTCCAGTTTATGTTTCAGGACCAGGAACTCTGGGGAGTACGAGGATGTTGCGGAGATGTTAGAGAATGTTTCCCCAAGAGCATTGGCTATTGCAGTTGGATCTGCAACAGCGCATCCATTATAATCTAAGATTGAAGAAGGGTGGGATGTATATTTTCCCTTCATTTTCCGGATTTTATCCCAGACTACCTTAGAGTTGGTAGACTGGTTAATAGATGATGTAAAACGGATCCACGATTCCTTTTGGCTCTGACGACGGATGTAGCGTGCTTTGGCTCGTGCACGTTTGAAGGCTATAAGGTTGTTCGTGGTAGGATATCGGCGAAATATCCCCCACGCTTTGTTTTGAGCCTTTTTTGCTGCTGTGCATTGTGAATTCCACCAAGGTTTGGGAAATGGTGGAAACCGGGCTGATGTTTTTGGGACAGCATTAGCAGCTGCGTGGACAATGATTTCTGTGATGTACGTTACTGCGTCATTGATAGGCTCCTGACTGACTGTACTGAGGTCAAAATTTGCCTGATGTTGGAAGGCATTCCAGTCAGCCTGATCAAACTTCCACCGTGGTAACCTAAAAGGAAGACACGGTCTCCCACTGTGTAACAAGGTTATCACAGGGAAGTGATCACTTCCGTATGGATTCTCCTCCACTTCCCAGGTGAGTGAAGGGAGTAGAGAAGGGGAGCAGATAGAGAGATCAATGGCAGAAAAAGTACGGGTAGGCATATGGAAGAAGGTGTTTGTTCCAGTATTTAGAAGGGAAAGGTCATTGTCATTGAGCATACGCTCTATGACTCGTCCCCTTCCGTTGATGTTAGCACTACCCCACAGGGTGTTATGTCCGTTAAAATCCCCGAGAAGTAAGAAAGGGGGAGGCAACTGCGTTACAAGATCATCAAGGTCTTCCTGGGAGATGTCAGTCCCAGGTGGCAAATAAATCGAGCAGACCGTTATTAAAAATCCCACTGTAAGGCGAATTGCAACAGCCTCTATGCTGGTTGTAATTAGCAAGGGCTGAACTGGGGTCTGATTACCCACAAGGATAGCCACTCCTCCATGAGCAGGACCATCCGCAATTCTATCCTTACGAAAGATTGTGATGTTATGCAGGGTGGGATCATCATTTGCCTTTAGATAAGTCTCCTGCAAGCAAAAGCAAACTGGCTCGTGCTTTTGCAGGAGGGCCTTGATGTCATCAGTATTTCGCCGGAATCCACGACAATTCCATTGTAGGAATTTAGCCATTATTTTGGCTTGGTGGGTCCATCAGGCGGCTTCCGAGGTGCTGAGGGCTTACTTTTATCAGTCTTGGCTTTGTCTTTTTTGGGGAAGAATGGACGATGTCCCGTGTCCATTTCTTCCTCCGCAAAGAGTTCCAAGACTGATTCATCCTGTACCTCCTTGTTCTCTACATCCATTCTTTCTGTTGTTACTTCAGGCTCTTTACCACTTGGTTTTGGTAGTGGTGGAGCACTAGGAGGTACGGATATAGGAGTGGCAACTGACTGTGTTTTTTTGGTGGGCTTTTGAGAACTCAATAAATAGCGTGCAATCGGGGTGAATGACTCTCTTGGTGGTATAGTCATCTCAGTTTGTGTCCCGATAGTGCTCTTAGCAGAAACCTTCTGGGCATATGAAGGTTTCCCGCTATTTACTGGTTGGATACGTTTTCTGGCCTCTGGGTAGGAAATATTCAGCTCTGTTTTTAGTTTTTGGATTTCTTTTTCGTCTTTCCACCGCTGGCATGCTCTTGAATAGGCGGGGTGCTCACCTTGGCAGTTAACACAGGCGGGTTTTGGAGCTGTACATTCCTTGCTCTCGTGGTCTTTAACACCACATCGAGCACAGGCAGGGTTACCACGACAAGATGTTTGTGAGTGGCCGTATTTTTGGCATCTAAAACACCGCAGTGGGTTTGGGATATAAATCCTCACTGGGCAGTTTAGATAACCTGCCTTGATGGAATTTGGAGGCCGTGGGGTGTTAAACGTGAGGATGAGAACTCGGGTAGGGACGAGATTCCCATCCTTCCGTATCGATATTCTCTTTACAGCTGTCACTCCTTGGTCTTTCAATTCAGAGCAGATCTCTTCTTCAGAAACATGAAGAAGGTCCCACTCTGATATGACACCACGTGAAGAATTTAGAGTTTTGTGAGGGGTTACGATGATAGGTATTCCCCCTATGGATGTAGCCTTTATGATTTTTTCCGCTTGCTTGGTGGTAGAAGCTTCGACCAAAAGGTCGCCAGAACGCAGTCTTTTTACAGATTTTGGTGAACCTGCCAACCCTTCTAATCCTTTCTGGATGAAGAAGGGTGACATCTTTCCAATGGACTGCTCTCCGGTGGAATGGAGAATGAGGAAAAGCGGTGTCACTAATGGTGGTGATTTATCCTCAGTTCTGGCTCGTTTTGCAGAGGTGTTATCTGCGTCATCATCTCGATTAGGTAGGGGCCTTGTTGGGGCCCCAGAAGAAAGGGGATTTGAATTACTCATGAGAGTAAAGAAAAATGTCTGATGCCTAAGTACCTCACCCACCACGGAGCCCTACGAGGGGGCGCCCACTCGTGAACTAGCAGGTACTGCGTACACGAATGGGACGCCGAGTTCGCTTAGAACACCATACCCACGTTACCAATAAGTCTTTATCCCGTCCCAGGACCATAGGGAGGGAGACTTATTGGAACGCAGTTGACCCTAGCAGTATAATACCACCCGCCGATTGATCCCAGTCGAGCCGGTCCGGGACCACCCGTCTCGTCGAAGCAGGGGCCAAAGTGGTGTATTAAGGCTGGGCCCCTCAACCACCAGGATCCCCCTTTCCGCTTCCACGGGTCGCGGCGCACGGCTGCACACGCCGGATTCCAATGATGTAACCCTGGAACCAAGGTATGGGCGTTGGATCCCAGTGATGCTAATCTGGAAAACCAGCAGCATCACTGGGAGGTCCCCTCACCACGTACAGGTGCCCACGTCGAGGGGTAATAGCCAGCCTGGCCCTAATCAATTTAGTTGCCTGCAGTAAGGAACAGCTGTCTTTCTGGTTGCTAAAATTAATTCTTTATTTTTTATAATTGTTCTTACACTTGAACCTGCCAGTACTAAATAATTGCACACATCCACTTGTCGTTGACTGGAAACAATTTGCTTCAAAACATCTAATTCAATTTTCAAACTCAATCTTTTTCTTACCTTTGTAGTTTTCGTACCACATCCAGAAGTTGTTTTCTTTCATTCTTATCTGCCATTATTAATGCTTCAAAAATGTAACTGCCTTGCATTAATTACGATACAATATTTGAGTAAACTGTCCATTACAAGCGATGTCTAACACAACTGAGTGATGACTAGACTTTGGATAAATGCATATAACGCAAATATTACAAGCAATACTGCATATTCCTTAAGTTGATCATTTTTTCAAATGTTTATCTCAAAACTACTAACAAGTTACTGGACTGCAATTAAATTAGCGTGGGAGAAAATTTTACTGAGCGTGGGAAATGTTTTAATGCTGTTCTGCTATTCATTCTCATACTATCAACTTTATCAGATGAAATGTTTTCGTTAAATATACCAAAAATTCAATCTGTAAAAGAATTTCAATCTGTACACTCTTTTTACACTGTAAAAAGAATGTACAGATTTATAGTGAATTGCGACAGCATAATAGTAAGATATAAGTTATAAGAAAATTGTTACAGTGAATCAGCATAAAGCAAAGTGCATTATAATGATGGCCTACTGTATTGCAAAATAATTTCTTCTTTTAAAAAAATAATTTTGCAACTTTTAAATAATCTGAATGATGGCTCTAAGGAAATGATGGATGTCAATATTCTACATTGCATTTGGAGGTAGATATTTAAGGATTTTCCTTAAATTTCCTTTCCACTCTTCCAAATATAAATAAACCATCTCAGAGCCACAATTAGCCAATTTCATACTCTGTGCAAAGAATGAACATATTCAAATTTATCCGTGGTTGAGGGAGGGAAACCAAATCAACTTCAGCTCTTTTTTCAATTATGAACGGGGAAAGTTGCCGCTTCTACAGATCTGACTTAAGTTAATTTCAAGCCCCCCCCCCCACACACACACTTAAAAAAAAAAAAAAAATCCTTGGTATGTTCACAATCAAACCAATCTTGAAAATGCATACAATCTTACATAATTATACCAGGTTATTATTATTATTATTATTATTAGCTATATGGTGCAAGGAAGCCTGAGGCTTATGCTTCACCAGCCAAAAAAATTTCTGAATTACCCTGAGAGAGAGAGAGAGAGAGAGAGAGAGAGAGAGAGAAGGGAATCACTAAGAAAGAGAAGAATGATGATGTCCAGCTCAGGAACCTGGGTGTGCCAAGCCCATATTCACCAGCTGTGAGCCCCTGGGGCTGTCTATTGCTAAGAAGATAAAACCACAGATCTTAGTCAGATAATATAAGCTACTATCTTAGCAAGACATAATCCAATCCTCCCCTTGTCAAAATAGTCCCAACAGTTTGAAATATTTATAACATATTAAAAATTATACTTTTTTAATAATTTTTTTTAATATTATTTTTGTAAAATAATAAGAGAAGTTTACCTCAATATAATACGTAGAACACTTCCATATGATACTCTCCAGCAATTAAAACAAAAAAAAAAAAAAAAAAAACGAAACAAAATACTACTTCAACCAACAATCATAATATTAAAAAATACTTTACTTCTGTCCCATATGTTAAACAGTGGCACAAACAGCTTAACAGATTCCGAAGGCGCCTCCGTAGCCAGGTGGGAAGGAGCAGCAGTGCATAGCACACGCTTCTTGATTAGACCGGGGTTCGAGCCCGTCGCCACCAAATACGGAGGATGCGGAAAGGTCAGGGAATGACCACCGCATATCCCGGAGCAATATGGCCTTAGTTGCTAATGCTCCTAAAAACCAAATAACAACAACAACAACAACAGATTCCGAATTTAAAACTGTGGCCAGGCCAATACGGAAACTACACACTATACTGAAAAATCAGTCCTTGCCTCGTTTGCAATACAAAAAAATGACCCAGTATACAACATTTCTTGCGGTGATTGCAACTCTTCGTACCAAGGCTCTACGTGCTTTCCTTTGAATTTTCGTGTTAATCAACATGCGGCCTCAGTTCGTGCTTCTCTTCAACAGCGTCAGAATTAGCCTTTCATACTGTTAAAGAAAAACATACTTTTTTATTTAACGAAGCCAAAATACTTAGTGTCCAAAGTAATTATACCAAATTATAAATTGCAGCAACTGTCAAATTTAAATTACACAAGAATTCTGTTAATGTTCGCCGGCCACTTCTAATCTCCAATTCATGGGTTTTTATGCGCATGCGCGAAGACAAAAAAAATAATCCCTATTTAAGTTCCATGCTCGCCTCTATTCGGTAATTTTCGTTCCTGTGATCACGACATACGGTTGAAAAGCATTGTCAGCTTCAGGAATGAAAATCGTTTTACATATTTTCGTTATATTTCTTTTAATTAATCTATTTAATTTTTAATTGCGTTAGATTGATTTTTAATTGTGTTCAATTGATTTTTAATTATTTTTTTACAGGCTGGAGATTATTTTTAATTGCTGGAGAGTATCATACGGAAGTGTTCCACCCATTATATTGAGGTAAACTTCTCTTATTATTTTACAAATATTGATATCAACATAAAACGTATTGAGCATTACAGCTCTGGTTCATACTATAAAAATTATACTAAAAAGGATTTAGGGATAAAAGCCTCAAACTACAGGAAATTTACTAGATGAATAAGTTAGTGCAAATTAAACCTGTTTTTTAAAATACACTTTTTTTGATAAAACTGTTTATTTCTCTTCAAGTCAATTAACAATGTATCACTAGTTTTAGCTGTAATTATTTGGATGAATATTATAAAATATTATAAAAATGAATATTAAAAGTGTAAAATTTTAAATTACTGTACCTCTGCTGGCATCACCAGGTAATAACCTCTGCTGTGCTGCTGTTGCTGGTGTTCCATACTGAAAATATGCAGCATCAGCAGAAGATAGAGGATCTGCTGATCCCTGAAAACTATTTAGACATTCCTGAAAGAATTATTTAAAAGAAATTAAATTGTCAATAAGATATAATTTCAAATGAATACTTTATGTAGATAACCATTATTACCACTACTAATAATACATTTAAATTTATGTCAATGGTTTCTGAAAATAATTTTTTTACAAACATGGTAATGTAGCACCAAAATAAGGCAAATGGAGACATAGAGGTTCCCTACATTATTAAAGACTTCATCTTTACATGGGTAAAGATGCGAAGTCATTAATAAAACTCTGGCAGTGAACTAAATGATTTTGTAATAATTGAGAGGAAAGTGAAGCAGAAATTGTTGAAAATAAACATAAGAAAGGCCATTGGGGTGGATGGGATCTATCCAGTTATATTAAAGGAGGCATCAAAGGAAGTAAGCAAACCCTTAGCCATAATTATGAGAGATTCCTTGGACACAGGGGAAGTACCCATGGACTGGAGATGTGCAAATGTGACCCCAATTCACAAAGGAGGATCGGGTGACACAAGTAATTGCAGACCTGTTAGTTTAACTTCCGTTCAGGAGAAATTAATGGAGACACTGGTTAAAGAAGCACTGCAGGATCAACTCGACAAGACTTCAGTAATAGTTCGGACACAGCATGGGTTTGTTAAGGGAAAATCTTGTCTGACCAATTTGATTAGATATTATGATATGGTCACAAAGGAACTAACTGGATGCAAAGAATAATTTTGATATCATATACTTGGATCTTAGGAAGGCTTTTGATATTGTTGCACATGGAAGACTGCTGTACAAATTGGAGCAGTGTGGCATTAAGCACAAGTTGCTGCTATGGATAAAGGGATGGTTGAGTAGGAGAAGACAGAGGGAAGATAAGGTAAGTGGCAGCCTTTATCAATCCACTGCACGATGAAAGCCTCCTCAAACAATTCATGTTGAGGGAAATAGACCGCAATCTGTCACACTGGTCCAGTGCAAGTTGGAAGATCGACCGTATTTAGCAGTTAGGGGCTTGAACCGTAGTCCACTCAAAGAGCATGTGCTACTGCACTCCCACTCCTGACCACTCGGCTATGGAGACCGTACTGATAATCAATGGACACTGCTCTTCATGGACTAATATTATTAGTGGAGTCTACCAGGGTTCAGTGTTGTGTCCATTGTCATTTTCTGTATTTATTAATGATATTGATGAAGGTTATTGTTATTGTTAGTTTTTAGGAGCATTAGCAACTAAGGCCATATTGCTCCGGGGATATGCGGTGATCATTCCCTGACATTTCTGCATCCTCTGTATTTGGTGGTCATGGGCTCGAATCCCAGTCTAATCAAGACGTGTGTGCTACGCACTGCTGCTCCTGCCCACCTGGCTACGGAAGTGCCTATTGATGAAGGTATCTCAGGCTTAATGTCTAAGTTTGTAGACAATACCAAGGTTGGCAGAGTTGCTAATGACACTAATGACAGTACGCTACTGCAACAGGATCTAGAAAAGTTGAGCAGATGGGCTGAGAGGTGGCAACTGAAGTTTAACATTGACAAATGTAAAGTACTGCATACAGGTAGCAGTAACCCCAGAGTAACAAATCAACTGTGTGGTACTAAACTCGGGGTGGGAGAGAATGAAAAAGACCTGGTGTCATTCAGATAAGAAGCTTTCTGAGCCGTGCAGACAGTCTGCAAAAGTAGCTCATGATGGCTTGTGTATCAAAATGGGAATTTTTCTAGCAGGGATAAGGAGGTGATTATCCCCTTGTATAAGGCAATGGTCTGGTCACACCTTGAGTAGTGTGTACAGGTCTGGATGCCTCATTTTAGGAAGGATGTAGAGCTGCTGGAACAAGTACAGAGTAGGGCAACAAGATTAGTGAAAACTGAAGGAACAAAGAGTTGTCTTATGAAGAAAGGCGTAAGTTTTGCAAATTACAGCATCTGGAGACTAGGCATCTGTGAGGTGAGCTGATTGAGATGTATAAGGCCTTGAATGGTTTGAACAAGCTCAATTCTGATGGGATTCTTCCTCTTGCTCAGATTAATTACACGAGGGGACATAAATTCAAACTGAGGAAAGACAGTTGTAGAATAGATGTGTGGAAATTTGCCTTTAGCCAGTGAGTGGTTGATTGCTAGAACAAACTTCCATCTGTCATTGTAGAAGTTGACAGCTTAAATAAATTCAAGGCAGAACTAGACAAACATTTGGAAAGAATGGATGGATGAAATGGGAAGATTTTTTTTTTTTGGCTGATGCTGTATAAGCTTGCTTTCTTATATCATATGCCTCTGCTAATGCTAATAATATAAGGAAATAAATATATCAGTTATATGATAAAAGCCTCAGTGATCATCTTTATATTGGAGTGATTATCAGTGACTGTGGTGTGAAATTTGCTCTGCATAGTCTGAATCTGTTTTTTGGACGGGGGATGAATTTCTTTTGTAGAGATGGAGTGCCTTAAATAGGAAGGGAAATTGTCTCAGTTTAATCAGGTAATATTCCTGCTTCCATGACCATCTTACTATCTGCAAAGTGAATGATTTCCAAATGCTTATCCAAACATGGTAGTCGTAGCACCAAAAATAAGGCTATTGGAGACATTTGCCTTATTTTGCCTTTAATAATGTTGATGTTCCATATATTATTGAGGATTTCATCTTCATAAAGTGACCACATTCTTTGCATTTCAATATGGGACATCGATTTTACACCCCTCACCAAAGAAAAAAAAAAAAAAAAAAAACCCAATATACAGCTTATCTAGTGTAGTACAGGATTTCCCAGTACATCCCATTCAATGCCTCCTGTGGTCTTCTGTCAAAAGGATATCAGAAAGATTTTGATCAATCTTGCTGCTAAGAAAGCTCCAGGTTCTGATGGTATTTCTCCTCTTGTTCTCAAAATCTGTGCTCCTGAACTTACTTTTCATTTTTTTATTCCAAAGGTGTTTTTCCTTCTGATTGGAAATTTTCTCATATCCAGCCAGTTCCTAAAAAGAGTGATAAGTCCCTTCCATCCAATTATCGTCCCACTGCAATTACTTCTACTCTTTCTAAAATAATGGAGAAATCAATTAGCCACCAACTCTTAAATTACCTAGAAACCTTCTGTCTGATCAATGATCGCCAGTATGGATTCCGTCAGTGTTGATTCACTGATGATATTCTGGCTTATGTTACCCATTTATGGACAATTTAAATGGAAGAGTTGAGTTTGGTGAAACACAAGCAGTTGCTCTTGACATCTCAAAGGCTTTCGATCGTGTTTGGCATAAAGGTCTTCTAAACAAGCTTCCATCTTATGGTTTTCCAACTGTTTTTTGTAATTGGTTATCCAGTTTTTTCTGTGATCGCTCACTAAGGGTGATGGTAGATGACTCTCTGTCTTCTAACTTCTCCACTAATGCTGATGTCCCCCAAGGTTCAATTCTTTCCCCCACTCTTTTCCTCTTGCTCTTGTATGTTAATGACCTTCTTCCATTGACTGGAAATCCTGTCCATAGTTTTGCCAACAATAGCACATTGCATTCCACTTTCCATTTTGAAAAACCTTGCCTTGCTCAATCAGCTTCAACTTCTCAAATATGTGCTACCAATTCCTTAAATGCCGATCTCCAGGTAATTCTCCAGTGGGGCAATGACAACTTAGTTGATTTCGATCCTTCTAAAACTCAGGCTTGTCTTATATCTTGAAAAAAATGATTCTTCTGCTCCTATGCTTATCTTTGGTGACACTCCGATTTCTAGGCAAAATGATATATCTCTTTTGGGGATTACCCTGACTTCTAATCTCTTTTCGCACAAGCATATTACAAATATTGCTTCCTCTGCATCTAAAAAACTTGGTTTTCTCTTTTGCTCTCAGTGTTACTTTTCTTCCAAACAGCTGTTCGCTCTGTACAAATCGCAAATCTGCCCTACCATGGAATATTGTTCCCACATCTGGGGCGATGCCCCCAAAACCTCTCTCAGGCTTCTAGATTCCATTCAGAAGAGGGCAGTTAGGTTAATTGATGACTCCTCTCTAACAGAGTCCCTCCATTCTCTGTCTCATAGATGTACTGCTTCTGCTGCATGCCTTTTCTACAGATTTCTACTTCCACGGGCACCATTCTTCTGAATTGGCTTCTATAATTCTGCTCTCTCTTTCAAAACAGTCCAAACATGTGCCACCACCACCAGCCAACATCCATTTACTGTCCAACTTCAAACTCACAGAACCAACTTTTCATCTTCCTCATTTATTCATTCAACTGCTGTTTTCTGGAATAACCTTTCTTCATATGTATTTCCTGAAAATTACAGTCTACAGAAGTTCAAATCTAATGTCAACAAATATCTTCTTTCGTCTTCTCAATCTCCAACCCTAGCACGGTACTAGGTACTAAGTTCTAATACCTCTCGTGTTTGGGGTTTGCAAAAAAAAATACAATGTAAATAAATGTAAATAAAAGTTCAGTTTGTTAAATGTAAACAAAGTCAGCAAATGTTCCTTACTGACAGCACAATGATTATAATCACTATCTTCCATCACTGGATGGAAAAGGTGTGAATTCCAATTCTTTTCTTTTTCTTTTTTCTTTTTTTTTATGAAATCCCCAAACACAAGTGGTATTATAGTACTCAGGACCGTGCGGGGGTTGAAGGTTGAGAAGATGAAAGGAGATATTTGTTTACAATAGACATGAACTTCTGCAGATTGTAATTTTCATGAAATATGTATGAAGGAAGATTGTTTCAGAAAATGGAAGTTGAATAAACAAGAAAGAAGAAAAGTTGGTTTTGTGAGTTTGAAGTTGGACAGTAAAAGTATGTTGACTGGCTGCGGCACATGTTCAGACTGCTTTGGAAGAGAGAGCGGGAAAATTATAGAAGCCAATTCAGAAGAATAGTGCCCATGGAAATATCTATAGAAAAGGCATGCAGCAGAAACAGAACGTCTGTGAGAGAGAAAGTGAAGAGACTCTGTTAGAGATGTCATCAATTAACCCATCTGCCTGCTTTTGAATGGAATCTAGAAGCCGAAGAGAGGTTTTGGGTGTACCACTCCAGATGTGGGAACAACATTACATGGTAGAGTATATTTGCAATATGTACAGGGTCAATAACTGTTTGGAAGAAAAGTAACACCAAGAGCGAAAGAGAAACCCAGTTTTTAAGATGAAAGTAAGCAATATTTGTAATGTGCTTATGCCAAGAGAGATTAAGAGTCGGGGTAATTCCCAATAGAGATATATGATCGTGCCTAGAAATCTGAGTGTAATCGAAGATAAGCATAGGAGCAGAAGAATCCTCTTTGTGAGATATAAGACAGGACTGTGTTTTAGAATGATTAAAATCAACTAAGTTATCTTTGTCCCACTGGAGAATTATCTGGAGTTCAGCATTTAAGGAGTTGGTAGTGGATATTCGAAAAGTTGAAGTTGTTTAAGCAGGCAAGATTTTTCAAGCTGGAAGGTGGAATGCAACGTGCTATCATCAGAAAAACTATGGATAGGATTTCCATTCAATGCAAGAAGGTCATTAATATACAAGAGGAAAAGAGTGTGAGAAAGAACTGAACCTCGGGAAACACCAGCATTAGTGAAGAAATTAGAAGACAGAAAGCCATCTACCATCACCCACAGTGAACAGCCAAAGAGAAAACTGGACACCCAATTACAAACAACAGTTGGCAAACCATAAGATAGAAACTTATTTAGAAGACCTTTATGCCAAACACGATCAAAAGCTTTTGAAATATCAAGAGCAACTGCTTAAGCTTCAAACTTTTTCCACTGAATTTGTTCATAGATGGGCAACATAAGCCAGAATATCACCAGTGGAACGACACTGACGAAATCCATACTGTGATTGTTGATCAGATGGAAGGTTTCTAGATAGTTTAAGAGATAGTTCTAGCAGTTAATTGATTTCTCCATTACTGTACAAAGAGTAGAAGTATTTGCAATGAGATGATAGTTGGATGGGAGTGATATGTCACCCTTTGATGGCTAAATATGGGTAAAATTTCCAAACAAAAAAAAAAAAAAATTTCAGAATAAAAAAAGTGAACCCCCCCCCCCACAAAACAGGAGTAAGTTCAGGAGCACAGGTTTTGAGAACAAGAGGAGAAATACCATCAGAACCTGGAGCTTTCTTAGCATCAAGATTGATCAAAATCTTGATATTCTTTTGACGGAAGACCACAGGAAGTAGTCAATGGGGGTGTATGGGAATGGTGGGAGGTGGTTTACCAAGATCACCAATACACAAGTTGGAAGAAATATACGATGCTAGCAGGTAAACTTTATCTTTGTCTGAAGTGGTAATAGGACCATCTGGTTTTGAGAGAGGGGGGGGAAGAGAGATGAACAAAAGTTGTGGCCAATAACTTTGGCAAGAGACCAGAATACTCAGCTACTATTTGGATGAAAAGCTAGTTTTCTACTCTTAGACTGTTTGAAATCTAGTTTGGAATGATTAATAACTGCTTTACAATTGTTGTGAACTTCGGTGTAGGCAGAAAATGAAACTGATGATTTGGAAACAAGCCAATTACAATATACAACATTCTTCTCTTGAACAGCCTTAGCACATTTATTGGAAAACCTAAGGTCTGGAAAAAGAAAGAGATTTGAAGGTGGAGTGCGGAATAAAGGATTCCATCCCTACAAGAATAATTTAACTGACACAATCTGAGAAAATGTTAAGATCAGAAGATTTGAAATAGTAATCATACCAAGGAAAAAAAGAAAAGAAATCTCGCAGATCATTCCATTTTGCATTCTTGTAATGCAAACAACATGAGGCTGAGAATGGCCACAGGAGAAAGGCTATATTGGAAAACAGACCATCACCAAGTTGTGATCTGAGGTGCCTAGAGGACCACTCACCTCAACAACATACTTAGAAGGGTTGTTTGCGAGATAAAGATTAAGCATATCGACTGCATAGTTGGGATTGTGTGGTATTCTGGTAGGTATGTGAACAATCTGTACAAAGTCATTAGTAATTGCAAAAGCCTCAACATCTCAACCTGCTGGATCCATGTGACTGGAAAACAGGTCAGCTGAAATTGTGAACATTAAAATCACCAATATTAGGAAAGTGAAACACCTGACTATTAGGAAAGTTGAACTGTAGAACGTCAAGTTTCAAAGAGAGGAAATCAAGGAGTTGCAAGGGATTAGTTGAGTTGGGAAAAAGATAAGAGGCAACAGATGAATCTGACAAAATGTGGTAGAGAGATATTAAGACGGAGAAGATCGAAAAGAGGAGATTCCAAATTACTAAGTCTCTGACAGGGAATATCAGAACAGACTTATGCACAAGTACCACCTTTGAAGCAAAAGTAGTCATACAATGAATAATTCAGAGAGGAGCAGTGGTTGAATCAACTGATAACTGAGAATCTGTTAGAAAAAGTATATGGGGTTTGGCAGACTTTAAGTGGAAATAGACATCAATGAGATTGAAACTGAGACCATGTATATTTGTGAAATGAACAAGGAAATGTTTGGGAGGTTTAGATTGTTTCTCAAATAAGTTTGTTCTATTTGTTTGACAATGCATGGTGTATTCAGAAGTAAGAAAAGGTGAAGTAATGAATTTTTGGATAGGGCATACACATGACAAGAATGTACCCACCTCCTTAACATAACGTGGCCTCAACAATGCTCCCCACATACACACTACTCAGACTCCCTCCAGTCACTATCTAGCCAAGTAAGAGGCAGCGAGATTATAAACTAGCTGATTCAGAAGTCTGCTAGAGAGTTACCAATAGGTTTGGTCCAGTGGACTAGCAGCTGGCAGGTGAACACCGTTTTAGAACTGTATCCTTAAAATGTAAGGAAGATTGGATCTTGCCATGATATTCACATCACCTCAAAAGACATGAATCATACTGCATGATGAAAGAAAGGGATGCCCACCCCCTCTGTTTACTTGTCCAGTAAACGTAGGGGGTGGGCATCACACCTTGACCCCTGCTTATGTTGGTCCACACTAACAAGACTTGACTCTTAGTAACACTGGTAGTTATATCCATGTTTACTAACAGTCGCACGTGAAGGTGCAAGCAGAGGATTTGGCTGTCACGGACCAACCAGATTTTGTCAAAATTAGGTCCACTTGACTTAAGTGTCACCTGAATATCAGTTCCATCAGCATTTTAGACTCTCAGGTAGCAAGTACAGCTTGGCATATCTGAGACAATGTCTGCAACAGCCTCAAGTACCAAGGTATTTGGAGGTATCTTGTCGATGGTATTAGGAATTTTTATGGGCTTTTTTTCTCAATGACTGTGTGAGTCAATCTCAAAGGTTGATGCATGGCTTTTGATCCTACAAACTAAGGTTTCTTGTCCAGTAAACCAACTAAAGAATATATGCAATTGCAGACGTAATTTAATGACACACAGCCTTAGCAATTTCAGACACACAGCCTTAGCAATTTCAGACACACAGCCTTAGCAATTTCAGACACACAGCCTTGGATGCTTTGGCACTTAATACACAATTAACATATTCACTGCTGGAACGGAAAAAATTACATCAAAACGAAAAGCAATTTTTGTGTCTGAAGGCAAATACCCAAGGGGCTCAACATCTGGTGAGTATGGGCTGGGCACAACGAGGGTCCTGAGATGGATATCAGCATTCTTCTTGGTGATTCCTTTCTACTTCTCTCTCTCTCTCTCTCTCTCTCTCTCTCTCTCTGTCTCTCAATGTATCCATTCAATTGCTGTCAATAAATAAACACTGTAAAAGGAAAGAGATATAAAGTGAACAACAGTCCAATAGTGGCACACTGAATTAAACTATGGGTTATTTGCATTTTGGAAGGAATTTTGCTTAGCATCAACTGCAATAAAAGCTGTATACTTGGTTCTCAGTTTCAAATGTTCTTTGCTTATACTGCTGTTATTTCAACTAGAGTTGCATTTTCCACAAGAAGGAAAGGTAAAATTTTTGAAGATTATGCTTGCTGAATTTTAATTCTTTAATTTATGAAAAACAGAACATTATCCTTAGTGTGTGTTTACTGACAAAATTTTGCGTAAAAAATGCTTTTCTATAAAATTTTAACCGAAAGTGTTGTTATAATGGATCCATAGCCTGGAACATCAGGACTGAAAATGAATAGGGATGGAGAGTATGTTGCCGATGACATTGTCATCAGCTCTTTATAATATTTCATCTGATGCTAAAGTAGAATTCTATTCAAATGATAGGGATTCTGAATCTAATTCAAATGCATCTATTGATGTTAGAACACTACAAACAACAGATGCCAGTGTTACTTGGAGTAATGATTCTTCACAGATATCACCAAAACAGAGAGGCTGCACTCATACTGCCATCTATAACCTGGTTTTTTTCTGTATACAGTATATATATTTTAGTTTATCAGTGGCTTTGTCAGTGGTATGATATTGCCATGTGAGTGCTAGGATCTGTTCTATTATAATTTTTCACTTCATAAGGGCCAACATTATTCAAATCCACTGTGTTTATGGTTCAATTGGTGTATCAGCTCGACAATGCATGGATTTGTCTAATGTTCAAAATGCAGTGATTCCCCTGACCATTATTGGCCTTGTGGTCCTCTGTCAAAATGGAACATATGTGTCAGTCTATTTTATTTATTTATTTTTATTTTGTTAGTCAAGTGTAGTGGGTTTTCATCTCCGTTTTAGTGAAATTTCACATAAACTGGACCTGGTGCTATCGTTTGGACACTGCTAAATTTCAATGAATTGGCATAGTCTAAAATTTCTGTTGTTTGGTACTATATATTTCAGTTTTTAAAATTATTTTAGGAGCATCTAAAATAATTCTTCTGCAACATCCTTTATCTTGATTCCCCTCCCCTTTCTGTTTTATTATGTATGGGCTTATTTTTACTTTTCACTCTACTAGTTTGCCTGCTACTGGCAACTGTTTCATTTATTTTTATTTTACTTTATTATAAGCAGCATATGGTGGATAATGCTGTTGTTGTTATTTGGTTTTTAGGAGCATTAGCAACTAAGGCCATATTGCTCCAGGGATATGCGGTGGTCATTCCCTGACCTTTCCGCAACCTCTGTGTTTGGTGGTAATGGGCTCGAACCCCAGTCTAATCAAGAAGCGTGTGCTACGCACTGCTGCTCCTGCACACCTGGCTACGGAGGCGCCAGGTGGATAATGCATTGTAGCCATTAATATTTGCTTTACTAATTTTCTTTCTATTCTATTTTCCTGTATAACACACACACACACACACACACACACACACACACACACACACACACACACACACACACACACACACACACACACACCAGATAAGTGAAAATATGCAATTTGGATATTAATGGTTAGATCAAGCAGATACAAATAATTGTAACATTACTGCAAGCATACAGATTACTGAGAACCAGATAGAATTCTAAAAAGGAAATGTAAATGCAAAATAAAAGTAAAATGAAACTTACTATTTCCAAACAAAGGAGTCAAACTCATGCAAATCTGGAATGAAAGTGATCAATCTGCCAAAAGGTCAGCAGTGACCTAACATTCACTACTGACCTCTGTTTGAAATTCATTTAATTGTATAAAATAGAGTCAATCAGCCCAGAACAAGGGTAAAGTAGCCAAGTGTGTTTTATGTTGCTGTGCTAAAAAGTGTATCTCATTTATCCTCACATTGCCCTAATAGTTGCTTGTTGTTGTTGTTTTATGGGGTTTGATGACGCATAAGCTGCTATGGCTATAATGCACCTATTCATTTATAATATAAGGAAATGAGAAATTTTTGTAAAATCAGAAATGATTAAAAAGTCCAGTTTGCTTGAGGTAGTTGAAAAATTCTGAAATATTTGCCTTGTCACCAATGAGGTTCTCTAAAGTTATTGGTTTACCAAGGCTTATTGGTAAACCAATGATAGCAGGTCATTGGTTTACCAGTGATACCAGACTTTAAACCTGCTATCACTGGTTTACCAGCCAGTGATAGCAGGTTGAGAATGTGTTTAACAGTGAGAATGTGTTTAACAGTCAGATTTATATAAGAATGTGGACACTGTGGTGGATCGTTTCCTGTGAGTAAATAAAGGTGGGTCAGACCTATTCTTGCCCTCGAAAGGACTACTACTTCTCGTCTTGATGTACAGACACTGGAGTGCCAAATTTCGGATCCTGTTAAACTGCAAGGTTTATTATTAGGTTGAGAGTGCCAGATTGCTGCCCATTCTGATAGGCATTGCAGCATGAATGATCCTCAATAGTTCCAGAGAGATAAAAAAAATTAGGTAATATATATGTAATGTGTTACAATTCATGCACCTTAGCAAATAGCAAAAATTCATGGTTTAAAGGGGAGAAGCAAAGGCAATAATTTTTACGTGTGTATAAGTGCATGGCAACACACAAAACATCTAGTGCCTCAGCTAAAATATGCAGTATGTGGATAGCCTATGTGATATGTATAAAAAATAAATAAATAATAGTCGATAGCTATTTTTTTAATGACATTTAGAAAGCTCAACAAAGCTTTCTAAAAAGGTCTAAGTATAAAATTTCATGTACTGAAAATCCATCTACTGGGAATTCAGTTATTACATGGACAGACGGATGGAAAAATAATAATAACTGTCAAATTTCTATTGGTCCATTTTAATAAAATTTGTCATGGCTTGACAAATCTTTCTTAAAGGCCCAAATATAAAATTGCATGAAAATCCATACCCCTACGAGTTGAGTTATTACATGCAGAGAGATGGACAGACATGGTGAAGACAATGGGCATATTACTTATACAGGGTGTCTCAAAAATACACGGCATAACTTCAGGAATGAGTTCCTCATGTGTAGACAATAAAAATATTTTATATCAATGTAGTTCCGGAAATGCTTGGTTCCCGAGTTATTAACCGGAATGCCTTATCTCTTGTTTTTTTTTTTTTTTTTTGTTTTTTGTTTCATCACAAGGTACTGACAGAATCTGGTGGTTTTCCATTCCAACCATGTACTCAAATCAAGAGCAAGCAGACATGCACTTTATGTTTGGTGGACGACAATGCTCTGGAGGCTCGTCGTTTGTACCATGAAAGGTTCCCAGAACAAAGATGTCCAGACAGGAAAACGTTTGAAGGTATCCATCGCAGCCTTTGTGAACATGGGAACTTTACACTTCATGCTGCTGAGAGAGGACGACCAAGAACTACGACTCCTGAAATAGAGGAGATTTTGGATGTTGTGCATGCCACTCCTGGAATCAGCACACACAGAATAGCAATGCAACTGGCTGTTCAACGTGCAACTATTTGTAGAGTGGTTGCAAGAACACCAACTGTATCCTTGCCATCTGCAACAGGTACACGCCTTGTCACCAGCAGATCACCCTGCACGAGTAATGTTCTGCCAGTGGTTCTTGCAGCAGTGTGGTACAACTTCTCACTTTCCTGCCTTAGTGATATTCACAGATGAAGGACAGTTCACACGAGACAGAATCCAAAACTTCCACAATCAGCATGTATGGGCTGAGGAAAACCCACATGCAATTCTTCCATCACATCACCAACAGCAGTTCAGCCTCAACATCTCGGCAGGTGTTTTTGGTGATAAGTTATTTGGGCCCCACGTACTTCCAAACCAACTCACAGGGCAGGCGTGCAGAAACTTTCTGAAAAACAACATGCCTGATTTCTTGGATGACACCCCATTGATCATTCGTCAACAAGCACACTTCACGCACGATGGCACTCCCACACATTTCAGCCACCTAGCCCTCAATTACCTGAATCGAAGGTTTCCTGGTTGGTGGATAGGTAGAGGGGGACCAACTGCCTGGCTGCCACACTCATCTGATTTAAACCCACTAGATTTCTTCTCGTGGGGCCATTTAAAGCAATTGGTGTATTCAATTCCAGTAGCTAATGTGAAAACTCTCCGCAATCGAATTGTGGCAGGTTGTGAGACAATACGAAAGATGATAGGAATTTGGCATCGTCTTTGCAAGTCCATGAGACGATGTGAGGGCTTATTCAGGCAGAAGGTGGACATTTGGAAAAATTACTATAAGGTGATATGAACAGTTAAGTGTCATAAACAGACCTTCAAAACTCAGAAACCAAGCATTTCTGGAATTATGTTGATATAAAATATTTTTATTGTCTACATATGAGGAACTCATTCCTGAAGTTATGCCATGTATTTTTGAGACACCCTGTATATGCTTATGTGTTCTGTTATATTTCTGTTATACTAGTGCCTAAAAAGGCTCTAGTATAACAGAAAGCAGGGAAAAGAGATCAATAAAGACTCGAGTATGCCCGAATTGCAAATCTGTTACGTTAGATAGGACCTTGAACAACAACATCACATGTGAACTTTTGTTACGTGTGGTTAAAAAATACACAAAAATAATAATAGGAATAAAAATAAAGAAAAATAATCCACAAAAGCTGAAGTTAAAGACTACACCAAAGGTAAAATTAAGATCAAATATAATGAAAACAGAAAACAGTAGCAGCACATTTGCTTTCTTTCCAGAGATGCAGCATGTGGCAACACAGCATTTATGACTGTACCAATTAGAAATGGTAAGTTTTATTTCATTTTTATTTCCCTCTTTTGTAATTTGCAATTCATTTTTAAAATTCATCTTCTGTCTGGTTCTCTGTAGGTTAACAACAATCTCTATGCACATAACGTTACAATTATTCAGTATCTAGATGATCTAACTATTAATATTCAAATTTCACTTATCTAGAATATATTACTGCTTGCATAATGATTGTTACAGAAATAGAGGATCAACGTATTGCTCTTTCCTCTCAATCTCGATGGTTGAAAAAGGTGTGTGTGTGTGTGTGTGTGTGTGTGTGTGTGTGTGTGTGTGTGTGTGTGTGTGTGTGTGTGTGTGTGTGTGTGTGTAACTTTGCATTCATTTAGTATAGAGATTATTTTTTTTTTATATTTAATTGATTGTGTAATCAAGATTCTCTCACACACACACACTTCATTCAGATAATATTTTTGAACCTCTGTACATGCTATACATTTTCCTTATGACTGTAGAGTTTAACTGCTTCGGCAATGGTCCCCTAGTCCATACAAAAATTACTCTGCAACTGAATACTGAATAAAGCGAATATACAATCAGTTTTTTGCTAATTTCCCCTCTTGGAAATATTGTAGTAGGATGTAGAGTAAATATAAGTAAATACAGTATTCACTTTTTCCAGTTTCCAATATGAAATTGCTAATTAGCATTAGCAAGGGCACATGATGCAAGAAAGCAAGCTTATATAGCATCAGTCAAAAAAAAACAAATACACGCCCTTCTCATTTCACCCATCCACTCACTCCAAATGTTTGTCTAGTTCTGCCTTGAATCTGTTTAAGCTATCAACTTCTACAACTACAAGTTGTTCGAACACACTACTTTTATTCGTAATATGTTTTAGGTATATCCAAAATCACAGTACAAAGAGGTTCATTGTATCAAAGTTGCACTGTATTTACAACTCCTATACCAGACAGTGTATGTCAAAGAGCCAAAATATGGCTCTTTGACATACACTACAGCTCTCAAAGAAATGTGTACTGGAAAAATTCATGTCTCACTCTGATTAACAGAAAATTAAAACCAGAGGTAGTAACCAAATATGTAATACATTAACCAAAGTAACCAAATACATTAGCACTTTTCAATAAATCTGCACACTGTTTAAAAAATTTGCATGTTTCTCTGTCATACACATTAAAGGATATTATTTATTAACTAATTTTTATTCATAAAGCAATATAAAAGTAGCTATGTCTCGCAAGAGACATAGAAGTAGCTATGTCTTAGCCCACATCTACAAGTTGTTCACAAGGGTCATTACTAACAGATTAGAAAGAATACTTGATGAGAATCAACCGAAAGAGCAAGCTGGCTTTAGGACAGGATTCTCAACTATGGATCACCTTCACGTAATATCACAGCTAATGGAGAAAGCAAATGAATATAAAACACCATTATGCCTGGCATTTGTGGATTATGAAAAGGCATTTGACTCCATACAGCATAAGGCAATGTTTCGGGCACTGGAAAGACAAGGCATAGATACCCCATATATCATGATTTTGAAGAAAATATATGAGAGTGCTACCTCCTTTATTAGACTAGACAAAGACAGTAGCAAATTTAAAATCGAGAAAGGAGTTCGACAAGGAGACACAATATCTCCGAAGCTGTTTACTGCTGCCCTTGAGGAAGCTTTCAGAAGATTAGACTGGTCGCAGAAAGGAGTCAATGTGAACGGAGAGTACCTAAACCATTTACGATTTGCAGATGACATTGTGGTCATAAGCCACGATCCCAATGAATTAGAGGAAAATCTTAATCAGTTATGCACAGTTAGTAAGGATTTTGGACTAAAGATGAATATGGCTAAAACAAAAGTAATGATGAACAAGTATGTCACAGAAAGGGAAATAATGATTGAAGGAGCAGTAATTGAAAAGGTGGAGTCATATACTTATCTGGGACAAGTTATTAGCTCTAATAATGATAAATGGCTGGAAGTCAAGAGAAGAATAAATTTTGGATGGATAGCATTCAGGAAATATAGTCACATGCTGAGGAGCAATATCCCAGTTTGTCTGAAACGTAAAATAATGAACCAATGTATACTCCCCACCATGACTTATGGAAGTGAAACTTGGGCACTCACCAAAAGAATGGAAGAGAAGCTGAGAACTACACAGCGAAGAATGGAACGAATTATATTGTGAATCAGACTGTTAGACAAGAAGAGAAACACATGGATTAGGCAGCAAACTCAAGTAAAGGACGTTCTTATCAAAACTAAAGAACTAAAATGGTCTTGGGCAGGACACATAGCTCAAAGACATGATGACAGATGGACTAAGAAAATAACAGAATGGTACCCAAGAGGAGCTAGAAGAAAACCTGGAAGACAAAGGCAGAGATGGATAGATGAAATTCGTGAGTTTTTGGGTAGTAAATTGATGGCCAGTGCTCAAAACAGAAGGAACTGGAAAGTTGCTGAAGAGGCCTTCATCCTGCAGTGGATTGAAAATGGCTGATGATGATGTCTCGCAAAAAAAAAAAAAAAAAAAAAAAAAAGCTAAAAATTTCCAAAAACGATTTTAATATTAATAGATTTTTCCATTTATTTTATGATAATGTTTTTAATATGTCACTTTACTTATTAATGAGCATGTTAAATGGAATTAAATTGAAGTTATCATGATTTTGAAATTACTCAATCTGAAAAGTATTTTTTACACGTGTGAATTTTGTTTAACCTTCCATCTCTCTCACCCTCAACTGTAACAAAGTCGCTTGTGTGGTATCTATGTGATCCTCTTGTTTGTTTTAATTATAAAAAAACGACCTTTTGAAAAAATGAAATCAAAATAAATTAGAGAAACCAATAATAACAGTAGTTTTCATCATAATTTTTTTAGAATTTAGAATTAGTAGAGGCATTTGATGCTAGAAAGCAAGCTTATATAGCATCAGCCAAAAAAAAAACCCTTCCCATTTCACTCATCCATTCACTCCAAATGCTTTTCTAGTTCTGCCTTGAACTTATTTAAGTTGTCAACCTCCACTATGACAGATGGAAGTTTGTTCCAATTATCAATCACCAGCTGGCTAAAGGCAAATTTCTGCACATCTATTCTATAACTGTCTTTCCTCAATTTGAATTTATGTCCCCTCAGGTGCATAATCTGAGCAAGAGGAAGAATCCCATCAGCATTGAGCTTGTTCAAACCATTCAAGGCCTTATACACCTCAATCAGATCACCTCGCAAGTACTTAATCTCCAGACACTGCAATTTGCAGAACTTAAGCCTTTCTTGGTAACAGCAATCTTTTGTTCCATTCACCAATGTCATTGCCATTCTTTGTACTCAATGTGCAGCATAAGCCTCAGACTTCTTTACACCATATAGCTAATAATAATAATAATAATAATGTCATTAACCCTACAGATTGAAACTCAGGCAGATGCAATATGAACATCTTTATTTTTGTCAGCCATTTGTGTTTAGGAGGTGAAATTAAAGCATTACTGCAAGGTTAGACACCTGTTGCTGGTATCTCATAGACACCACATGGGAATGGGAGTTGCTTAAAAGAAAGGCGGACACCTTTGCTCATCTGGCATCTGTTGAACACCAAACAAAAACGAAACATAATGTCTCACAATTCATAGCATACTGAAATGAAAACAGGAAATACTATATAATCAGTTAGAGAATATTGGTGGGCAAAGGTACACGGGGGTGGGGATTTCATTTCATTTACAATTTTTTTAAAAAAATTGTAAAATTTTTAATTTTAAATGTAAAAAATTTTACATTAAGTGGCATTTGTCAGATGGCAGGCTACCAGTAAGTTATTTACTTGTTGTGCACTTCAAAGAAGGTTATCATGTACAACTTTTGGATGTTTGGTTTTCGGCACATCTGTTACATTAAGTATTGCATATATACAGGTGTGTGTGTTCAAGAGCTGATTTGCATGTTGTGTGGGCTGAAAAACTCAGAGAACCTAGGGGTGAGGAGCCTATTCTTTCTACATGAAATAGGCTAACTACAGCCCTGATTAAAGAAGCCATTATAAACTCCTCCAGTCAACAACGTACTCGAACGTAGACCTCGCCAAATGAGAAACAAGTAGCAAAGCTACTACTATCAGAGGACTATATACGACTCTGCGTTACTAAGGTTACTCACCCCATAACACATTAATAAATCTGCACCTGGCAATGTACATGAGTTCAGCTGATCACAAATCATGAAAAACTAAGTTATAAAGCTATTTGCTTCTTGGTCAGTCAGCTTGGGAATACATTATTTCTTTTCATTCAGATTTTCACCTACATATTTTTATGAAAAGTACCAGTTATATATGTTTATAGGTTTGCTATAAACACACATAACCAGTGTTGCCATTTTTTAATATTCAATACCAAATGTCTTAAACCATCACTACCTGTATGTTTAAGAGCTGAAACTGGCAAAACAAGTTATAGCACATTCATTCATTCATATTGCTTTTATTATTTGGTTGTTATTATTATTATTTATTTTATCAGACTGCCTGAGACTGCTTCAGCTCATTTAATCAGTCTGAGAGCTGAAGGAGCTTTTTACATTAACACTAACCACCACTGAAAGGTTATCAGGAGAGCAGATTTCCCCTGTTTTCTGATAATTGGCACAGACAAGCAGCTTAATCTGCTTGCTTACTAGAATCAATTTCAGTTCAAGCTTACTTTTGCCAGTGGCAGTCAAATTTTAATCCGAATATTGAAGTTTTAAGTTCAAAGATTTATATAAGACGCAATATGGAACAAAGGAGGCAAACAACACTCAAACAGAAATGCTGCAGAGAAATACCAACAAGAAAAAAAATGTTTATTAACCACTTATTTTCAAAGTAACAAGTCTTTTCCCAGTTGGCTGCTTATGCCAGTACAGACTGTAAATTCTTGTTAGTGTTAGTAATAGCCATATAGTGAAAGGAAACCACAAGCTTTTGCTTTTCCAGCCACAAAAAAACTTAAATAAATAAAAATAATTAAAAAAAAAAAATGAATAATGCTACTAATAATAAAATAAAATAAATAATAACAATCAGCGATAATAATAATGATATATTTTAAATAAAATATATAAAATGTAGATAACAAAACAGTACTAGAAAAATTAATATAAATAGAAAATAGATTTATGCTTTCCTCCTAACACAGATAACAACCAGGTAGACCCGACTTTTTTCAAACTGTTACCTTCAACTACCCACAGAGGTAACTTGTTCCAGTAATCTACAACTCATTGGCTAAAAGAAAACTTCCTACAATCCAGTCTAAACCTCTTTGCCTGAATTTGAATTCATGGCCCATAATTCTGGAATCATATAACAGTGAAAATTTTTCTTTCATTCATTGTGCTATCCCCTTTTAGAGCTTTACAGACCTCACCCAGGTTTCCCTCCAAGGTACTTGGTTGACAGGCTTTGTAGACCACATAACTGAAGTCTTTCTTCATACGATTACCCTTTTGCAGATCTCACCAAGTGGACTGCCTATCTTTGGACCTTTTTAAGAAGCTGGATGCATTTTTTTAGGTGTCCAAGTATGCAGCCTCCATATTTGGACACAGTATTCCAAGCTTGGTTTCATAATTCTCTTATACAGTGAATTTATGACATCGAAATCTCTACAGGCTATTATTCAATACATTGTTGATAGGACACCATGGACACCTGGCTACATGTTTACATTGCTCAGAGAACTCCTAGATTTTGGGGTTATTAAATAATAACCCCAAAATAATTTATATGTGTATAAATTATTTTGGGGTTATTATTTCCCATGTGTAAGACTCTGCACTTTATTAGATTAAATAATAAATGCCACTTTCCTGACCATACAAGTAGCCTGCCCAAGTCATCCTGAAGGAGTATTGATGATTCCTACTCTTTACATCATCTGCAAATTTTGACATCATACCCTCTATTCCCTTATCAATGTCATTAATGAAATCAAAAACAAGTGATCCAAGAAAATTTGGGGAGTCCCCACTTCTGAAGTTACACCAATCTCAAGAATATCCATTAATCATAACCCTCTGCTTTTTGCCCTGCTTTCATTCTGTGATCCATCTCAGAATCTTGCCAGTAATCCCAACATGTTCCAACTTATACAGTAGCTTCTTGTGAGAGTCCGAGTCAAATGTCTTTCTAAAATTCAAATAAACTATGTTGAAATTATTCCCCACTCCCAGATCATGAGTAACTGCATTAAAATAGCTAACCAGGTTAATTAAACATAATTTTCACTTAACAAAAAAAATTCTGTGTGTCCTTCAGAACTATTGAGTCCAATGGTGCCCCCGTAATTAACCTCAGTGGTTCAATGCACTCTCTGGGAGCCTTATTTGTTTTTAGGATCAAAAGTTTTTCTAATAAACAGTCATCTGTAATTTCGAAATCACTAATTTTATATAGCTTAGCCTCTCCTCAGCATGAAGGGTCTTTTGTCAACAGACTGAAGTGGAGTACCTATTTAACTCATCAGCTGGATTACCATTACTTTCCCACACTCAGTACACAAAGGTCTGATCGGATTCATTTTCTTCTCTGTATTCACATATATGAAAAACTCCTTGTAGGCTCTCTTAGATAATGTTTTCTCATTCTCAGCTTTGGCTTCCAAAACCTTATCTGTGGTACCATTACAGATCAACCTGCAGTTGTTGTAGGCTTCAGTACTTTTCGTTACTCTGTAACTTTCTCGTGCTATCTTTTTCTGCTCTATTAAACTGGCCAGCTCCTTGGTCACCCATCTCAGCATCCTCCTAGTGCTATATTTTCTTAATGGTATACATGCATTCATAGTGTCTATGATTATTGCTTTAAAGGTATTCCATAATTCTAATACATTCACCCACCCTTTGCAATCTGCCCAACTGACAGATGCTAAGTGGCATCTTAAACTGTCATAGTCCCCTTTCCTAAAATTAAAATCTATGCCTTTGCCTTCAACTACTGCAACATCTTTCATCTTCCAGCTAATGACTGAGTAATCACACCTGCCAATGGGTTCTATACTATGATTCCTGTGATGGCATTTGATTCATGTGTAATGATCAGGTCTAAAATATTTTTACACCTAGTATTTTCTGTAACATGCTGGCACAAATAATAATAAACTTTATTTAAAAATTGTTTTCCCCACAGTGAGTTCCCACTAGGGCTTGCATAAAACCGAGAAATTTCAAAACCGAGTTTAACCGAAGTTTACTCTTAAAACCGATTTTCTCAGACTTAGGGAAAATAATTAAAAGCTTATAACACAGGTATTTATTTTATCTTGGGTAGATTGTACAAATCATAATCAAATCTTTTAAACAAAATCTATCACCTCTTATAGTAAAAAAAAATAAAAAAATTAAAATTCTCCAGAAAAGTAACCAGCTTGAGATTATAAAAAATTACAAATTGTATTCAAATCCTTCGAATAAAAACTATCTTCTCGTATAGTAAACAAAAAAAATAAAAAAATAAAAATAATAATAATAAATAAATAAAAATAATGTGAAAAAAAACAGCTTGGGGAAATTTCTTTACTATTTATTGCTTAGCTTTTTTCTGAAAATGATCTTTTAAAAACACAGTATATTAAGCATTTTTCTTGATAGACTTGACCTTATTTTTGTGTTAAAGAGACCAGTGATCGAAAACACTCTCTCAGATTGGACACTTGTTGGTTTAATGGTCAGCAGTGCTCTATAAACTTTCTCCAGCTTTTCACTTCTACTGCTAGTTGCCTCCGAAATTTTAAATTCTTTGCTGATTTCCAATTCTTTACTATTTCTTTACTATTTATTGCTTAGCTTTTTTCTGAAAATGATCTTTTAAAAACACAGTATATTAAGCATTTTTCTTGATAGACTTGACCTTATTTTTGTGTTAAAGAGACCAGTGATCGAAAACACTCTGTCAGATTGGACACTTGTTGGTTTAATGGTCAGCAGTGCTCTATAAACTTTCTCCAGCTTTTCACTTCTACTGCTAGTTGCCTCCGAAATTTTAAATTCTTTGCTGATTTCCAATTCACTCGGATATTTTGAAGGCTCTTCAGTTAATCTCTTTATTACACTATTACATACTCTCGCATGAGTGTATCTCCAACAACGGAACTAGACGAGTCTTTGTTTTCTTCTAAAAGAACAGTTCGTTTATTTTCAGTTTCTTCATTCAACGCTAAGACTCCTTCGGAATGTTTTGCAAATAATCTCTGATAAATCTCTTCTGCTTTTTCCAAACTCGCTTACTTGGAAAATCAAAAAGTTCTTGAACCTGAATCTTTTTTCCTAAACTTTTTGGGGTTGTGTACATAGCTCAGCAAAGCCAAAGTTTGGCAATTTCGTCTTGCATTGTAACGCTGCAAAAGGCTTTGGTGGAACTTTAAAGCAAATGGGTTTTCTGCTGTATCAAGTTTAGCAAGCAGAAATTCTATTGAGGACTCTGCTTTAAGTAAGTCTGTATCTTCTGAGGTTATAGCCTTCAGAATCATTTCAACTGGTCGCAAAGTTTCACTTAGCAATTCAAGTGTTTTTCAGTCATCGTCAGACACAGCTTCAGTTGACTACTGCACATAGAGCATTTGGAATGCAATTTTCCAATTTCAAAAATCTCTCAATCATATAGAATGTGCTATCCCATCTAGTCTTGCAATCTAATTTAAGTTTATATTCTTTCCCATTAAATTTTGCTTTAACAAAATTTTGTAATATGTCATTTTTGGTAGGCGATTTTCGAAAAAGCTTGCAAATTTTTCTGACTTTATTAATAGTTTGTGCAATATTGGCCATTGGATTGAAGAAATAAATGAACTCATCGGTAAAGTCGGTTTGATAAAGCAAGCCTTGCTGTCTTTCTTCAACTTCTTCATCATCACTACTTTCTTCATTATTTTCATTTTCTTCATTATCATTGGGAGACTCAGAGACTGTGGCGCTATAATTGATTGCTTTTTCATAAAGTACATATATAACTGACAGATGTATACAATGGGCTATACATTGTTGATGATTAGGCGTAATTTTCTTGCCAAACTTAATCATCATTGCTGCTCCATCGGTGGTGCAGGCAACAATATCCTCATCCAAGTTCAAACCAAATTTCTTCAAGTGTCCATTCACAATTTGCTCAGTTTTTCTGCTATCAAGTGAACAATTAATCTCAATAAGACCTAACGACCAATGATTGTCCTTTGAATGCACATTTATATTCATATACCTTTTATTTTGTATAGACGTATATTCATCTAGAGTCAATGAATACTGTGCACCCAAAACCAATGAATTTTTGAATTGCTGAATGAGTTCTTCTTTCTTAGTTTTATAATAATTCAGAACCATATTTTTAATTCCATTCACTGAGGCTGGTGGTAATTTATCATATTTATTTCTCTGAAGGTGAAGGCTTGATTGTATAAACTCACTCTTGGCAATTGAATTAAAAGAAAATCCATCTAAAGCAGCTAATTTTGAAATCTCTTCTTCCATAGATTTTTTAACGATAAAGTTTTCTAATGTTCTTACCATTTTTACGGGAGGCTCACTGTTATCTTGTTTAATGTCAATCGGATGCATTTTCTTTAAATGCAACATCAAAGATGATGTAGATCCTCCAGACGACTTCATTATCTTCTGACACTTCGAACATTGTGCTTCATCTTTGCTTTTTCGAGCAAAATAATTCCATACATTTGATTTCATCTTAGACATATTAAGACTAATAAATATTAATTAGTAGGAATTTATATCACCAACAATTTTAAATAAAAATATTGAAGATAACAAAAGCACAATACTATGGGTCACTCCCGCAAGCACTGAATGAAGAGTCTAAACGAGGCAAGTTTCAAAATTTTCACGAAAGAATTTTTATTTATTTACTCGCATTTTTTTTTTTCCCCAATTAAATCTATTGTATTTTAAAAATTACATAAAAGCTAAATTTGGTGAAGCTGCTTTTTGGAGAACATTTGATCGCAAATGTTAAAATTTAATAGGAATAAAGAAGCAAAAAACTTTCTATTGAAATTTGATGCAATATTCAGCGAATCTATTTCTAGTGGGTAACCATCAATAAGGCGCGTTCCATAACTTGCCTGGCGAACAAGATAGATGGAATGGAGGAATGTTGAGCATTTTCTTTTACGCTATTGCTCCGACTCACTCAGTCGTAAATGAGTACACCTGCATCGTGCCATGATACAGGTGGGAAGATAAAAGGTATTTCATCCTAGATTGGGGCCACTTGCCCATGTGATTCGTACCTTAAAATAAAATAAAATAAAAAACATGTTTAAAACATAAAGCAGTTGAACGATCCAGACAAACGAACAAATAAAAGACAATGTGCATAACAAAAAACTATATTCGAGGGCTAACTAAGAAAATATTCGAATCCGGTTTTAGAAGCTCGGTTTCGGTTTTAACAACTCAATATGAAAACCGATTTAACCGGTTTTATGAAACCGGTTTGCAAGCCCTAGTTCCCACCCACTTACTCCAAGTAGGACCAAACCAAAATACCAAAATAAGACATTCACCTCTGCTTGCCCATTCCACTCTCATTACACCTTTGCTAAGCCATTCCACTCTCATTATGGAAGGCTATTGTATAAGTTGGAATGGTATGGCATTAAGGGCAAGTTGCTGCTATGGATAAAGGGATGGTTGAGTGGGAGAAGACAGAATGGTAATCAATGGACACTGCTCTTTGTGAACTGATGTTATTAGTGGAGTCCCCCAGGGTTCGGTGTTGGGTCCATTGTTGTTTTCTGTACAGTCAGTCCTCGTATAGCACAATAGTTGTGTTCCTAGAAACCCTTGCAATACAAAATCGTGCAATACGAACAACATGCCCTATGGGAAAAATAGTGTTCGGTGCCAGCCACCCAAGATTGAACACACATTTGTAACCAAAACATTACCAAACACAATAAATAATCGTAATAAAATAAGTATTTTATTACGACTATTACGTAATAAAATATTGCTAATGCTTTTGCTTCTATCGTAAGTAAACTTGTTTTTTGTTTGATTTTTTATCCAAACAGATGACAGCCGTTGCATCTCTTCCAGTTCTTGTGTCTTAATCTAATGGATTTTAATTACACTTTGAGTTGTTCCTGCTATGAAAGTTGTTTTTATTTTCTCTGCATTCTTTGTAATTCTTGGCGTTGCCTCATTTAGGTCTGTAGCACGTGCAATATCACATGGTTTTTCATTTCGCTCAAAGCATTTCACAATTTCATATTTTTTCTCTATCGACAGAAGCGGACTGGCCATAAGCCTTACTGAGGAAACCCCGGTGGGCCGGAGGCCGGTGTGATTTTGGCCATAAACCATAGTATGAGGCCACTATAAATTTTCCTGGGTAAGAATTTTTGACCCAGTCTGCCTCTGTTTATCGATAATTGCTTTTCTTTTTCTCTCTGAATCTGCAGTGTCTTCACCAGGACGCTTCCTTTTCACACCTTTTAAATATTTTACTCAATTTTAGGGAATAAAGCACAATTACAAAATAAGGAGGCACGCTTGATACACATAAACAAAGCTGCGGGCGTGTAGCAACTGAACAAACAACACCGTAAAGGCAGAGATACACTATTAACACTTCACATTTTACCAAAGCACATTTCTAGGGGTTACTACCATAAAACAATAAAAACAATTTCCAGTTGTGTTTCTGCTAGTGGAATCTGTTATAAACTGGTAGTAAACTCGATCTAATTGCATTTGCGATAATACCGATAGCTGGAATTGTGTGGGGTTTTACATTATTATGGTTAAATGTTTCCCCTTAACTGATATAAGAAACATAAATACATTTTCAGAATCTTCTCTTCATTCCTATCGTGTTGCGTTCGGTTGGGGTGATTCTGCGTTCGACTGCCATTTCTTGTAAACACAAAGGCGAATCGTGTATAAGCGAATTCGGTTTGTGTTATATAAGATATCGTTCCCCTATTTATAAATTGCATATGATCGAATTCGTGTAATGTAAACACGTGTTATACGAGGACTGACTGTATTTATCAATGATATTTATAAAGGTATATCAAGCTTAATGTCCAAGTTTGCAGATGATACAAATGTTTTGTGAGTTGTTAATGACAGTGCTGCACTGCAACAAGGTCCAAAAAAGCTGAGCGGATGGGCTGAAAGGTGGCAACTTATATTTAACACTGACAAATGCAAACTGCTACATATGGGTAGCAGTAATAACCCCAGCGTAACATATCGTGTGGTACTACACTCAGCGTAGTGGAGAATGAAAAAGACCTGGGGTTAATTGTGCAATCAGATATGAAGTTTTCTGAGCAGTGCAAAAAAGGCTGCAAGAGCAGCTCACGGGTTCTTGTCAATGATATATAGGAATTTTGCCAGCAGGGATAAGGAGGTGATTGTCCCACTGTATAAGGCAATGGTCAGGCCACACCTTGAATACTGCATGATAGGACATCTGGCTACCGGTTTACATTGCTCAGAGAACTTCTAGATCTCTTTTTTTCCCAATGTTTTTAATTCAACATTATCAATGTCTGGAGGCCTCATTTTAGGAAGGATGTAGAATTGCTAGTACGAGTACAGAGAAGGGCAACAAGACTGATGAGGGGAACAAAGGGATGCTCTTAAGAAGAAAGGACTAAGTTCTGCAAATCACAGCATCTGGAGACTAGGCACCTACGAGATGATCTGATTGAGGTGTATGAGGCCTTGAATGATTTGAGCAAGCTCAACACTAATGGGATTCTTTCTCTTGCTCAGATTCTACACCTGAGGGGGCATAAATTCAAATTGAGGAAATACAGTTGATGAATAGATGTGCAGAAATTTGCCTTTAGCCAGCTGGTGATTGATTGCTGGAACAAACTTCCATCTGTCGTTGCGGAAGTTGACAGCTTAAATAAATTCAAGGCTGAACTAGACAAACGTTTGGCATGAATGGATGGGTGAAATGAGAAAGGTTTTTTTTTTTTTTTTTTTTTGGCTGATGCTACATAAGCTTGCCTTTTTTAGTATTAAATCAGCTCACACAACCATAAGAATAAGTATTTACTGTAACTAAAATATTTATTTGCATATTAAAATAAAATAAATATTTACAAAAACTGCTATTATATTAAATATACATGTAAAAACATTAAAACTGTGATAAAATCCTTGAGAAAAAATACACTAAAATAAACAGGATTAAAAGCGATAAAAACGATAAAAATCTCTGGAGCTTTCGGAAGCTTGCGCTCCCTTCCTCAGCAGTAACAAAACTTCCTGCAGCACGTCCATATATATAACAGGCTCACGGTACCTATACACGTGGTGCAGTCGGCGCATGGTCTGAACTGGAAGAGGAAATAGCTCGGGAACGTGTTAAGCAAAACCGTTCATCCGTACTTAGGATAATAGTTTCAAACAGAGGATGCATACGCATACCTCTGTCCCTATTCATAATATTGTGGTCGGATGAACAGATTCGTAGGCTCTCGAGCCATTTACGGTTCCAGAACCCATGCGCTCGATCCATGATAACCGCATCCTCTGGGGAAATTTGATGCTGCTTTGGTCAGGCCACACCTTGAATACTGCATGATAGGACATCTGGCTACCGGTTTACATTGCTCAGAGAACTTCTAGATCTCTTTTTTTCCCAATGTGGGCGAGACAAAACGACGGCTCAAGGATCGTCTGGGGGAGCATGCAAATGCTATAAAAACCGCTGATTACAATAAGTCTGCTGTGGCCGAACATTTTTGGGAGAAGCAGCATCAAATTTCCCCAGAGGATGCGGTTATCATGGATCGAGCGCATGGGTTCTGGAACCGTAAATGGCTCGAGAGCCTACGAATCTGTTCATCCGACCACAATATTATGAATAGGGACAGAGGTATGCATCCTCTGTTTGAAACTATTATCCTAAGTACGGATGAACGGTTTTGCTTAACACGTTCCCGAGCTATTTCCGCTTCCAGTTCAGACCATGCGCCGACTGCACCACGTGTATAGGTACCGTGAGCCTGTTATATATATGGACGTGCTGCAGGAAGTTTTGTTACTGCTGAGGAAGGGAGCGCAAGCTTCCGAAAGCTCCAGAGATTTTTATCGTTTTTATCGCTTTTAATCCGGTTTATTTTAGTGTATTTTATCTCAAGGATTTTATCACAGTTTTAATGTTTTTACATGTATATTTAATATAATAGCAGTTTTTGTAAATATTTATTTTATTTTAATATGCAAATAAATATTTTAGTTACAGTAAATACTTATTCTTATGGTTGGTGTGAGCTGATTTAATACTAAAATATGAATTTTCCCAACCTCAGAGGCCTTTTTCAGGATAAGCTCGCCTTCTTGCATCACATGCCTCTACTAATTCTAATTATACCTTTGCTTCCAACTAACTCACACTACACAAACTTTTAGGAATTTAGCAAATTACCAGAATTTTTATCTGTGTCCTTTGTTCGCCAGACTACAATGGTCACCATGTGGCTGGCAGCAGGGCCATAGAGAGGCACCGATTATAATGCGGAGGCCACATTGGTAGTGTGCACTTGACTGGGGAGGGTGCCCCAACAGTGTTTTTATCGGGCTGAAAGAGAGCTCCAACAATTTGTGCTTTTAACTGTCTTAAACAGCTGAGAAATATTTGTTTAGTGAACTCCCCATCACCATAAAACTTTTTGTGGTGAGGAACACTCTTCTCCATGAATTCTATTGTGTTTTTGGTATCCCCATTGTCTTTAGCAACCCAAAAAACGCTTTAGGGAACTAATTCCACTGCTCTAGGTGCATTCTAACATTTGTTTGTTTTCCCCCCACCACCTGTGGACAGTGGGGGCCAGCACAAAACCTCGCTGATGGACTGTTCAGCCGCTATTCCACCTACAGACCTGCTACCAGTGACAATCTGCACCTTTTCACAAGCCCTTTCACGGGAACGGAAAGGGAGGGAAAACCTGATAATAACCAGGACACCATGCAGCAAAACCCAAACCATGATCCCATTATCATCGAACACCAGGATGAAGCGGTGGACCTCCGCTCCGGGGCCCCCCAGACAAGCAAGAGAAAGAATAGAAAGGGAATAGTGCGAAATTCGCAGCAGGAGACACACTCACACATTGAACCTAAGGAGTCAAAAGAAATACACGACAACCAGCGAAGTCAAAAAGATGCCAGCGAGGAGAAACAACTAGAACTGCCTCTGGATCCCACCCTGCCAGAGGGCACCATGAGAAATCAATGTTCCTCAAGGCTGCTCTGGAAACCCTGTTCAAGGAGCAAACCAACAGGGTGAACACAGGGCTTAGAGCCCAAATCGTCAACTTGTGGAATAAGCTGGACACACTCCTGACAGAAACTTTCCTAGAGAGTGAAAGAGCAAGAGCAAAGCCCCAGGCTTATACTGATTGTGGGGGAATCAAAATGCCACAGCACGTCCCCACATATGCCCAAGCGCTAAGGACCACCATAACAATAGAGCAACAGCTAATTCCTGCTGCCCCCCAGCAGGAAGAAGGGGGTCCCTACTACAATGCCCACATCTGGTCATCTTAAAGCCAGCCACACCAGAGACTCACCACACAAGCGAAGTGAAAAACTCGGTAATTACTAACCTTGGTGAAGATTTTAAAACCACCAGGATAAAATCAATGAGGAAGACTTGCAACATCGGCGTCATTGTTGAAACTGAGACACAAGAAGAGGTGAATAAAATCATTGAAAAACCGAAAGTGCCCTCCCTGGGTCTCCATGCAGAGATCCCCAAGGGAAAGGGACCGAGCATTGTAATTTATGACACTGGAAGTGACCTCTCCCCAACCCAACTACAGGACGAAATCTACAGAAGAAACCTGAAGCAAGACATTCCGTTAGCCCCAAGAGCCTAGAAGATAATCAGCCAACAGACACAGATTTACATCAATTGGGGCAGTCGCCGCTTTAGAAAGCACATGGCTGTGCCCAAATGCTTACGGTGTTGCCGATTCGGCCATAGCACACATATGTGTGTGCACAACCACAAATCTCCCCAACTTGTGGGCACTGTGCAGGCATAGGCCACAAGTACAACTCCTGCCCTAATAAAACCGCCCGACCAGTGTGCACAAACTGCAAAGCCTTAAAACTACCAGCAAATCACTCCATTAGAGATAGAAACTGCCCCGTCTACATAAAAGCCAAAAGTGCTCAATAATCAAGAACCGATTATGGGAACTCTTCATAAAAGCAATAATGTAAACACAATAAAATTTGCTCAACATAATGCACAACAGGCTAAAGCTGTTGCCTCGCAACTAAAGAAGAAGGCCGATGAAGGCAATCTTGATGTCCTCCTTCCTCCAGGAGCCCTACACGCACAAGAAAGAGGTGAAAGGCTATCCTCTCACGTATAAAATAGTTCAGCATGACGGAGATACCCCTGGGCAGCCTTGATAGTTCGCAATCCTGACCTCACGGTAACAAAGATAACACATCTCTGCAATAAATGGGCCACCTGTGCCCAAATCATCTCCCCATTAGGAGAATTCTATGCAATATCATTATACTGTCGACCCGGCGAAGACATTCTCCCTGCAATACATTACCTGCAAAACGTCCTCCATGAACTCCCCAACGCCAAAGTAATAGTCTGTGCAGATGTTAACTGCAGGTTGCCAGCTTGGCACAGTGCAACCCCTGACCGACGTGGTACTGCTAATGGCCAACGCTTCGAAGGATTACTCACCAACAATAGCCTGGCAATACTAAACCAGCCAATATCCTTCTCCGCCCACCTTCTCAAGCACATTATGGGAAGCAACAATAGATGTAAGCTTTGCTACCCACTCCGATGCTGGACATATATCTTCATGGAAGGTCAGAGAGGATTGGACAACCTCTGACCACAGAGTTATTACATTCCAGATGCACCGTGTCCTTTACAGAAAACCCACACCTAGAATAACCACCAACAGATTCGCCGTTGACAAGGCCAACTGGGAACAATTTCAAGAAGCACTGACTGGCTCTGTCTAAACTTTTGACTATGCAACCCTTACCCCAGACCAACACCAATACGCAATTGTAAACATAACTAGAGGCTGCAAATGCACCCTTCAAAAGAAACTATTCCCAGGCACGGGCCCCTGGTGGTGCCCAGAGCTTCGGAGACTCCGACACGAGGCAAATACACACAGGAAAAATTTTCAACAAGCAAGAAGAAACTGGCCGGCGGCAGAGGTGCAGGTCCCCAGACAGCAATACGCAAGGTCAGGAATGAATATACCATCTTGATCAGAACATGGAAGAAATGATTCTGGGAAATGCTAGTTTCAACTACCGGGAACGAGTACCCCTGGGGGGGGGGGTTGTATATAAAGTTGCAATGAACAAGCTACCCAAAGGAGAGGTAGTTCCCTCAACTAAAACGCCTGTTGGCTTCTATATAAAATCATGGCACCAATCAATAGAAAATATCCTCAATACCATCTTTCGGCAACTCCCCACAGCTTACTCCCCGGAGCAGCTCCGTCTCTGCGAAGAAAACGCAAAACCCAGTACAATGCGAAGACCCATTCACACTAGCAGACCTCTACTTGGCGACCGCCAAAATACGAAACAAGAAGACGCCTGGTGAAGACTATCTGGAACCAGAGATCGCAAAAAAGGCCGTAGAATACATCCCAACAACTATCCTAAATTTGTTCAACCACTGTCTCTGCAAGCTACTTCCCTCACGACTGGAGATCTGCACAGATCCGACTAATCTTGAAGAACCCGACAAAATCACAGGAACTTCCGGAGTTGTACAGAGCTATAGCACTATTACCAGTTCTGAGCAAACTATTTGAACATTTACTCCACAACAGAATAGAAACCCACTACCTAGAAGCAGGGCTACGATCCCCCAAACAATTTGGCTTTCGTAGAGGCTGCTCCACTGTAGACACCTTGGAACGTATATAACCGCAGCTACTAACTGTAACCACAAATATTTCCTGATGATCTCTGTCGATTTTGCTGGGGCATTTGACTCACTCTGGTGGCTAAGTGTCCTCGGTAGACTCCGGGAGGCAAATATCCCCAATAACCTGTACCACTGTATCAAAACCTACCTATCTGATAGAAGGATCTCAGTATGTGCTTCCTACTCTCAACTTACTCGGCCTATCTTCCGGGGGTGCCCACAAGGTTCAATCCTAGGGCCACTCCTTTGGAATCTGGTGATGGACGGCTTCCTCAATCAGAATCTCAATGGGGCAGATGCACAAGCTTTTGCAGACGACCTTGTCCTGATGCTGGAGGCAGACAGCCGGGCACAACTGGAAGCCACTGCAAACTGGGCAATTGACTCCCTGCAAACGTGGGCGAAACAGAACCACCTAACGATATCACCAGCCAAGACATCCTCAATACTCCTCAAGGAGTCTCTCGGCATGAGAAGGCCACCACAAATCAAAATAGAAGGAACCATGATTGAACTAACTACAGAACTAAAATACCTCGGAATCATATTGGATAAAAACTTATCCTTTACCCCACACCTCGTCTATCTCCAGAGAAAGATCAGGAACTACTCAGCCCTCATAGCAAGAGTCACACGAAAAGATTGGGGACTAAGGAAAAGGACCCTGTCTCTCTTTTACGAGGCTTTTTTCATCCCAGCCGTCTCATATGCTGCAGGGATTTGGAACAACAAAGCAACCACGATT
Organism: Mastigoproctus giganteus; assembly: GCF_048544385.1. Lineage (NCBI taxonomy): Eukaryota > Metazoa > Arthropoda > Arachnida > Uropygi > Thelyphonidae > Mastigoproctus > Mastigoproctus giganteus. The sequence goes on along the minus strand of NC_143582.1, from coordinate 45,128,618 downwards.
GTCAACAAAAGGAAATTAGAATCAATACAGCGCAGCATCTTGCTCACCATCACAAGAGTGTGCTGCACTGTCAGCTCTCATGCGCTGCAGGCCCTGGCGGGATCACTCTCCCTAGACTTGGAAATTGTCCGCTGCGGCATGCTCTTTCAACTATCCAGAGGTTAAAGTGTATCCTGCATCGGCTTCACTACCGATCCAGCCAACAACAGCAACATAGAAAAAAAACGTCTTATCAACCATATCTCCAGCAAACCTGGCAGTCCCGACGGGCAGAATCAACTAAAGGCACCATAAGCCAGAAATTTATCCCAGACGTTACCCAAGTCTACGCCCACCAGCCAGCCTGGTTTTCACCAAGGCTCTACACCACCTTCCTCTAATGGGGCACAGTTCTTTTAATGCCAAACTTTCGACCTTCAGAATAAAAGAATCACCACTATGCCACTGCGGTGAAAACCAGACAGGGACACATCTGTTGCATGAATATCCCCTCTCTTTGAGGATATAAGATCCCACTTTATAACAAAAATATGTTTCAACCCGAAGGATTGGGAATACCTTGTACTGTGGGAGGGGGAGTACTACAGAGCACCCTCGCAATTTGCGCACGAACTGTTATTATTATTATTATTATTATTATTATTAGCTATATGGTGCAAGGAAGCCTGAGGCTTATGCTGCAAGTCAAAAAAAAAAAAAAAAAAAATTCCCCGAGTTACCCTGAGAGAGAGAAAGAGACACAGACAGACAGACAGACAGACAATGGTAGAAAGAAATCACCAAGAAAGAGAAGAATAATGATATCCGGCTCAGGACTCTGGGTGTGCCAAGCCCATACTCACCACATGTGAGCCCCCGGGATTAACCAGACTACGAGCACTACCACAACTTCCCTAGACTCAACACTGGAACTCGGACAACAATGACTATGACTTTACTGGATGAGATCTAGGTCCCATTAGTGACACCACCCGACACTGACATCGTGATTATTGGACCAGCAGTGGACGGGATCCTATCCCAACACTGACCAACTATTGGATGGGACAATGTCGCGCACCTGACAAAGCCACAGCTTTGCTGCATACATGCCGTGTTGGCGATCTGAGCCAGCTCCCTTATTCGGCCCTTTCTTCTCCCTCACCCTGGCGAGAGGGAAGGGTTACGGCTTTTCTATCTCCTCCCCTCCTTGCCGACCCCACTCTTCCCTCTGGTGAGGCAAGGACATGCCCCACTGATTCCACTGGGGTCGTCTTCCCTATTGACCTTATTCTTCTGTCTTTATCCCACCAATCTCAATTCTCCCTACCCAACTATCTGTATGCAAGCGAATGCCCCACACGCCAAAAATAACCATATCTAAATTACGCTGCTCACCCACCATTTTGGCTTTTCCAATTCTAGCGCAATATCACAATGCAATTTTTTTTTCAGGTCCTAGCCACTGAAATCTCAGGAAACTAGGTGGCAGAACCTGCCAGAGCGCAAATTTAAACTAGTCGTTACCTGATCTGCCTCCACGGGGCAATGTTGGGCCTCAGCTGGGGTCCAGCGGCTAAATGGCCAGAGGAACAACGGTACATAACATAACACACTCATATGATCCACACACTTTTAAATCTCTGGCCTTCCCAGTGAACTGGACACTCACAATGAAAGCAACGCGGAGATAGGGGGGAACCCTGGTGCCGTTAGACACAACTTATTGCTTATTATTAGCCATATGGTGCAAGGAAGCCTGAGGCTTATGCTGCACCAGCCAAAGGAAAAAAAAAAAAAAATTCCAGCATTAACCTGAGAGAGAGAGAGAGAGAGAGAGAGAGAGAGAGAGAGAGAGAGAGAGAGAGAGAGAGAGAGAGAGAGAGAGAGAGAGAATCACCAAGAAAGCAAAAAAGAGAAGAATGATGATATTCAGCTCAGATATAAGCTGGTCGGTAACCAAGTCACAAAGGAGATTAGACAGGCAAAGGCAGATTATGAGAAATCCTTGGCAAAGGATGCAAAGAAAAACAACAAAGAGTTCTTTACCTATATAAACTCCAGAAGGAGAGGGATGAATCAGATTGGTCCACTGGATATTGATGGTTCAACTGTTGATGTTCCTGCTCAGGTGGATAACAAACTAAATGAGTATTTTGCAACTACATTCACCCATGAGGAGTTATTCAGGCAGGGGAATGCCAGAGGTGAGTTAAACTCTGGCAGTGAGCTGGATGATCTTGTAATAACTGAGGAAAATGGAGGAGAAATTGTTGAAGATAAACATAAAAAAGGCACCCGGGGTGGACGGGATCTATACAGTTATATTAAAGGAGCCACCAAAGGAAGTAAGCAAACCCTTAGCCATAATTATGAGAGCTTCTTTGGACTCTGGGGAGCTACCCATGGACTGGAGATGTGCAAATGTGACCCCAATTCACAAAGGAGGATCAAAGGGCAACACAAGTAATTATAGACCTGTTAGTTTGACTTCTGTTCCAGGAAAATTAATGGAGGCACTGGTTAAAGAAGGACTGCAGGATCATCTAGACAAGACTTCAGTTATAGCCCAGACACAGCATGGTTTTGTTAAGGGAAAGTCTTGCCTGACCAATTTGACTGGATTCAATGATGTGGTCACAAAGGAACTGAATGCAGGGAATAACTTTCATATTATATATTTGGATCTTAGAAAGGCCTTTGATACTGCTGAACATGGAAGACTGCTGCACAAATTGGAGCAGTGAGGCATTGGAGGCAAATTGCTGCTATGGATAAAGGGATGGTTGAGTGGGAGAAGACAGAGAGTGGTAATCAATGGACACTGCTCATCATGGACTAATGTGGAGTCCCTCTGGGTTCAGTACAATCAGTCCTTGTATAACACGTGTTCACACTACACGGATTCGATCATACACGATTTATAAATAGGGGAACGATATCTTATACAACACGAACCGAATTCGCTTATGCACGATTCGTCTTTGTGTTTACAAGAAAGGGCAGTCGAACGCGGAATCACCCCAACTGAACGCAACACGATAGGAATGGAGAAGATTCTGAAAATGTATTTGTTTTTTATATCAGTGAAGGGGAAACACATTTCACCATAATAATGTAAAAACCAACATAATTCCAGCAATCGGTATAATCACAAATGCAATTAGATTGAGTTTACTACCAGTTTATAACAGATTCCACTAGCAGAAAAACAACTGGAAATTGTTTTTGTTGTTTTATGATAGTAACCCCTAGAAATCTGCTTTAGTAAAATGTGAGGTGTTAATAGTGTATCTCTGCCTTTATGGTGTTGTTTATTCTGTTACTACACGCACGCAGCTTTGTTAACGTGTATCAAGCGTGCCTCCTCGTTTTGTAATTGTGCTTTATTCGCTAAAAATGAGTAAAATACTTAAAAGGTGTGAAAAGGAAGCATCCTGGTGAAGACACTGCAGATTCACATAGAAAAACAAAAGTAATATCGATAAACAGAGGCGGACTGGGTCAAAAATTCTTACCCGGGAAAATTTATAGTGGCCTCATACTATGGTTTATGGCCAAAATCACACCGGCCTCCGGCCCACCAGGATTTCCCCGGTAAGGCTTATGGCCAGTCCGCCTCTGTCGATAAAGAAAAATATGAAATTGGGAAATGCTTTGAGCAAAATGAAAGACCATGTGATATTGCACGTGCTACAGACCTAAATGAGGCAACCCCGAGAATTACAAAGAATGCAGAGAAAATAAAAACAACTTTGATAGCAGGGACAACTCAACGTGTAATTAAAATCCATTAGATTAAAAGAGAAGGAATTGGAAGAAATGGAACGGCTGTCATCTGTATGGATAGAAAATCTAACAAAAAACAAGTTTGCTTACGATAGAAGCAAAAGCACACTAGCAATATTTTATTACGTAATAGTCGTAATAAAATACATATTTTATTACGATTATTTATTGTGTTTGGTAATGTTTTGGTTACAAATGTGTGTTCAATCTTGGGTGGTTGGCACCTAACCCTATTTTTCCCATAGGGCCTGTTGTTTACATTGCATGATTTGGCATTGCACGAGGGTTTCTAGGAACACAACTATCGTGCTATACGAGGACTGACTGTATTGGGTCCATTGTTGTTTTCTGTATTTATAAATGATATTGATGATGGTATATCAAGCTTAATGTCCAAGTTTGCAGACGATACGAAGGTTGGCAGGGTTGTTAAGGACACTAATGACAATACGCTGCTGCAACAGAATCTAGAAAAGTTGGGTAGATAGGATGAGAGGTGGCAAATGAAGTTTAACATTGACAAATGTAAAGTACTACATATGGGAAGCAGCAACCCCAAAGTGACATATCAACTCTGTGGTACTATACTGACAGTGGTAGAGAACGAAAAGGACCTGGTGGTAATTGTGCAGGCAGATATGAAGTTTTCTGAGCAGTGCAGACGGTCTGCAAGAGTAGCTCATAGCGTCTTGTCAATGATATACAGGAATTTTTATAGCAGGGATAAGGAGGTGATTATCCCCTTATATAAGGCAATGGTGAGGCCGTACCTTGAATACTGTATACAGGTCTGGAGGCCTCATTTTAAGAAGGATGTAGAGCTGTTGGAACGAGTACAGAGAAGGGCAACAAGATTAGTGAATGGAACAAACGGTTGCTGTTACGAAGAAAGGTTTAAATTTTGCAAATTACAGTGTCTGGAGACTAGGCACCTGCGAGGTGATCTGATTAAGGTGTATAAAGCCTTGAATGGTTTGAGCATGCTCAATGCTGATGGAATTCTTCCTCTTGCTCAGAATAATCATTTGGGAGGGCATAAATTCAAATTGAGGAAAGACGAATGTAGGATAAATGTGCAGAAGTATGCCTTTAACCAGCGGATGGTTGGTTGGTGGAACAGACTTCCATCCTTTGCTGTGGAAGTTGATAGCCTAAATAAATTTAAGGCTGAGCTGGACAGGTACTTGGAACGAACGGAGGAGTGAAATTGGAGCGTTTTTTTTTTTTTTTTTTTCCTTTTGGCTGATGCTGCCTAAGCTTGCCTTCTTGCATCATATGCCTCTACTAATGCTAATGCTAAAATGAATAATAATGCCCTCTTTATCCCATCCTCCTTATAATCTGACATTCTATTGGTAACATTGTCAAATGTTGCTTCCAGAAATCAAACTCTTATTCATTCCTGGTTCTTGTTAACTGATGTTTGGTCTTTTTTTTTTTTTTTAAATATAAGTAAGTTTTTGATTCATGCTAATGTATTAAAAAATCACACTTAATGTCTTTTTAATTCATTAAATAAATGATGATATTCACCATATTTTAGCTTTAGTAGAGGAATATGAGGCAAGAAAGCAAGCTTATGCAGCATCAGCAAAAAAAAAAAAAAAAAAAAAACTTCCACTTCACCCCTCCGTTCGTTCGAAATACCTGTCCAGCTGAGCGTTAAATTTATTTAGGCTATCAAATTCCACAACAAGGGATGGAAGTCTGTTCCACCAACCAACTACCCGCTGGCTGAAGGCAAATATCGGCACATCTGTCCTACATCTGTCTTTCCCCCAATTTGAATTTATGCCCTCTCAGGTGATTATTCTGAGCAAGAGGAAGAATATCTCTAAATAGGCCTACAAGGCTCGGACAATTCAAATTGAACAATTGGACTTTACACCAGCCGGTATTCAAATAAACAAATTCCAATCCTGCAACTAAAACACTTTATTTACAATAAAATAAAATACGAGCGTAAAAATATAAAATATGATGATAAAAGCGATAAAAACAATTAATAAAATACCGTAACAACTGTAGCTTTCGGAGATAGCGGTCTCCTTTCTCAACAGCATATTCCTGCTGTGTGGCACATCCTTAAAATAGCAGATCCACGGCACTCGTCACATGGTTCCTCGGGAGTAAGGCCAGAATTTCCCATTTATGCACCGGAACCGGAAATGGCTCGGGAGCACGCTAGCTGAAACCGTTCATCTTGCCCAAGAACCATGGCTTCAAAGAGGGCATGTAAGCGTACACCCTTGTCTCTATTAATGGAAGTGCTAGCTGCCCCAATACGTAAACTCTCAAGCCATTTACGGTCCCAGAACCCCGTGTGCATGATCCGTGATGACAGCATCCTCCGGGGAGATTTGATGTTGCTTCTCCCAGAAATGTTCTGCCACGGCAGACTTAACATAGTTTGCGGACTTTATTGCATTCATATGCTCCCCCAAACGGTCTTTCAGTCGTCGCCCCGTCTCACCTACATAACGCACCCCACAATCCGGGCATTTAATTTTGTATACCACTCCACTATTGGCTTCTTTCGTTATGGGGTCTTTGACACAGGATATCACTGTGTACAAGCTCCGTCCTGGGAGTTGCACACAGCGTATCTGGCACCCCCGAATTATTCATGCAATGTGGTCTGAAAGGCCCGGATAGTAGGGAATGTATGCAATGCTCACAGGGGCGAACGGCTCAGTACGGGTGGACTCCGCTCCTCTAATAATTCTGTCCAACACCCTCTGGGGGTAGCCGCATTTCTTGAGGTCTGCCGTGACACAAATAATTTCGTTATCTCTGTCTTTGTGGATCTTTGTGGAGTGTGTACACAGAATAGGCCTATTTTCTTGCATCATTACCCATTCTAAAACTAGTTGACATTTTTGACATATTTAAGGCTCTAGCCACATGAACTTCCAACTGTCCTGCCATTATCTTGTCAATAATTATTACCACTCAGAAACTTCCAAATATCTATACTGCATGAGGAAAACCTAATCATATGCACTTGTATTAATTTATATTAAAAATATCTAGTACTGTTGCAATACATATGTATTCTACCTGATTTAAATGTTCCAGACTCAAAATCATATTCTGATTTACCATGTTAATTTACATCATAACACAAAATTTAACGTAAAAATTAAAACAGTCATATTAAAAAAAAAAGAAAGAAAAAAGAAAAAAACACTTATAACTTAACTTTTGAACATTAATGCATATCAGTTAACCTTATGTTCATTATCATGACTATATTTAAAAAGCACTGTTATGCCACAGATAGTGTGATGCACAGATTCGCACAGATTTGCCATACAATATTAATTGTCTGATGGCACTGGGAGGATCCCCCATCTCTGCAACAATTTGCCATATATGTAGTGTGATGATCCAAAATGTACAATCACTTCTAAAACTTAACCAGTATACGGCAGTCTCTTGATTTACTGGAATCTGATTAACCGGGATACTTCAAGACTCCAAATTAAAAAAAAAAAAAAAAAACCAACCAGAAATCATAAAATTAAAGTAATAACTAGAATAGGTATAAACAGATATTTTGTAAGTTGTAAATAAGCGACAAGAAGCGGCATTATAAGTCATCACTGGGTGATTAATGTGCCTATTATCTTGCAACCCCCACTGTCTTCATTCTCGCCACTTAAAAAAAAAAAAAAAAACCAAATGTTTCGTTTATTTTAGTGCATCGCGTCGATTTGTTGTGTTCTGTCACACCGCAAAAAGACAAATTTTGTTTCGCTATGTCAGAATTGTCGAAATTTTTTTTTATAGTAAATTTTGAAATTATTGAAAGTTTGAAAACAGTGCATCTGTTAAATCTCTAATGAACCATTATAATGTTGGTAACCAAACCATAGGCAACATCGTAAAAAATAAAGGCAAGCATCGTATTGGACACATGAGTAGTACGTGGTAAGTTTTTTTACCTATCGCCATATTTTTTATGTAAGTTGCTGAACATTTTTCAATACAGTAAGTCCCCGACTTACGCAACTTTGGATTTACGTAAATTTCTTTTCACTCAATTTTTAAAAAATTTTTTTAGAATTGTAAAATTTAAAACAACAACAAAAAATAATAATAAGCAATCAATAACGACAATCAAAGTTACTTGTTTGCTTGTTACTCCGATCTCACTTTGTGAGATCGGAGTAACAAGAAAAAAAACATGAATGAAGAGATTTCTATTCAATTTTTTTTACAATTCTTTAGGGGGTTTTTTTTTATATGACTGAAGATTTCAGTGAAGGGGACACACACACACACACACACACACACACACACACACACACACACACACACACACTTCACCATAATAACGTAAAAACCAACAGAATTCCAGCTATCGGTATCATCGCAAATGCAATAAGATCGAGTTTACTACCTGTTTATAATAGGTTGCACTAACAGAAATGCCCAATAAAACAGAAAGTGCAAATTATTTTTATTGTTTTTTTGTTGACCTCCAGAAATGTGCTTTAGTAAAATATGAGCTCGTGTGGGGTGATAATAGTAAGTTTTCGCCTTAACCCTTTGAAGTTCTTTTCAGAAAATTTAATTTTGACCGTTATCATGGTGCCGATTAAGGGAATAAGTGACAGCGGTACTAGTAAATCTACCAAGAAAAGGAAAGCGAAATCTACCAAGAAAAGGATACTAGTAAATCTACCAAGAAAAGGAAAGTGGATCAGAAAATTAAAATAATAAAAATGCAAAAAACGGTCAAACATTAACAATTATTGCACTGAATTCAGATTTGTCAATAATAATATAGTAGCAATATGTTACTAGTCATTCCTGAGTTATGTAAAACTCAACGAAGTAAGAAGTCCTGGAATGTATCTCTTACATATGTCGGGGACTTCTGTATTTTTGGATTAACTTCTGTATTTCGGAAAATCGATTATCTGGGATTTGTTTTTTACCATCTATCCCGGAAAATCGAGAGTCTACTGTAATTGCTTTTTAATGCATCCTGCACATGTAAACATGTAATGAATGAATCATTACGTACCCAAAGTATTTCGGATTCACATACTGCATGCAGATTAATGTGTTCCTCAATATTGGGCACCTCCGTAGCCAAGTGGACAGGAGCAGCAGTGCATGGCACATGCTTCTTGATTAGACTAGGGTTCGAGCCCGTGACCACCAAATCGGAGGATGTGGAAAGGTCAGGGAATGACCACCGCATATCCCCGAAGCAATATGGTCTTAGTTGTTAATGCTCCTAAAAACCAAATAACAACAACCACCTCAATATTGGTATATCAGTGTATAAAGAATATATGAAAAGAATCACATGCATGAATATTTGTAACTGGAGAGACATTAAAACACTGATATTGCTATGCCACTGAAATTGGTCAGCATCAAGCAGTTGTAGCCTAATGGCTCAACGTTAATCAGGAAATAGACCACAGACTTTGGAAACAGTTCCAAGCATCCAGGACTGATACTAAAAGACCTGTTTGTTGGTACAAAGGGCTAGGTTGAAAATATCATCTCGACTACATTCAAACCTCGCACTTATCATAGCAATGTCTGTGTCTACCTCTAAAACACAAATGAATGTACTTCTTAGTGAAAAATACAGATTCGCCATACAGTGTGATGATCCAAAATGTACACTCATCCAGAAGGAACTAGGAACACGTCAGTTCCATGATAACATTATTGAAAAGGAATACACAGTGTGGCAATTGGAAAATGAGATTGATGCTAGAAAAAAATAATAATTCATGTATAAATAAACTAATCTTAGTTTATTCAAAGTAACTTCTCCTCACGTCTACGCACTGCATGTTACAATCGCAATATTATTGTGATTACTGATACCAGTATACCAGTTACAGCCTTTCACCAGTATTTCCAGTCGACCTCCTTGCACAACTGGAACAACTGGTGAAAGGCTGTAGCTGGTATACTGTTCAATGTTCTCATTACAGCTCTTTGAATAGTGTTGACATCATGAAAATAATGGCCTTTCAGTGCCTTGAGCCCTTGGAAACAAAAATACGCTGCATGGGACTAAGTTAAGTGAATACAGTGGGTGTGACAATACAAACTTTTTACCTAGCCAAAAACTCCCAAACAATAAAAGCTTTGTGGTATGGTGTGTTGTCATGCAAGAGTAACCAACTACAGTCTTCTCCATATGAAGGCTGCACACAACAGATTCTCTGCAAAAATGTTTCAAAACATCCAGATATTTAACCCCAGGGGCTAACATCTGGTTAGTATGGGCTTTGCACACCCAGGGTCCTGAGCAGATATCATCATTCTTCTCTTTCCTGGTGATTCCCTTCTACTTTTCTCTTTCTCTCTCTCTCTCTCAATTTTTTTTTTTTTTTTTTTTGGCTGATGCAGCAAAAGCCTCAGGCTTCCTTGCACCATATAGCCAATAACAATAATAATAGTAGGCAACAGTAACATTTTAGACATTGGGCATGAACCTTTTGTGCACAATTCCTTGGCTATCGCAGAGAGTGATGAGCACAGTTTTGATTTTTGACCCAGCTTGATGAAATTTTTTGGCTTTGGGAAACTTTGCCAACTTCCACTCTGCTGCTTCGTTGAGGGGTCATACTGAAAGCACCATGTCTCATCACCCATAACGATTGAATTCAGGAAGCTGTGTTTTCTTTTGGTGGTCTCAATGAATTCACTGCACCATCAAATTTGTGTGATTCTCATCATGGGATTTAGTGATTCTCATCATGGGCGAAACATTTGTGCCACTGAAACGCATGTACATGAAATAGACAATTCTCTCCATTCACTTGCTTAATTGTCTGTGGCACTTTTTCCCAGTCAAACAAAAACTTGAGATGTTTGTGATTTGTTTCATTGTCTCTCCACAACACAGACAAAGGAGAGACAAGAGACATGCAGTTCAGCTCACACTACATTCTGAAATGGTGACAATTTCCGCTGACCTTGACTGCAGCACTCGAGGAACAATCACTCTTTCATTTAATGTTTACTTCTAATAGATGGCAGCACCAGAACTCATCTCATAACCAGTGTCGGATTAAGGTATGGGCTATCAGGACTCCTGCCCAGGGCACCATTCTTTAAAGGGTGCCAAAACAGAAAAACAATGAAGTAAATATATATATATATATATATATATCTCAGTAAACGGCACCAAAAAATCATTCTGCCCAGGGCACGAAAATACCAGCAATGCTGATAACATTAGTCTTGTTTTCCAACTGATGCACTATATACTTAGGGAGATTTGAGCAGACATCAGGGAACACAATAACTAACAACAGAAAAGTATAGAGCTAACACCATGAACTCCACACGTGAGACCTTGTGCAAGAGAAATGGGCAATTTCAATACAATAATTCCAAACCACATCACACCATGTTGGCTGCCCACAACCTAGAAATAAACACAATTATCCATACGGTGTGGCCAGTATGATCTTCCTACCTCAATAATATGGTCCATGAGCTTAGAGATGCATCACTGCAACCTCGTTGTTGAGCCTTATCGACAATATACAGCCTCCCTATGAGTGCTATAATGCACATGCCCCTACTGATTAGCAATTAGCTGACTTCCAACACACTCTTTACCAGTATGTCAGCCTCTGCATATGTCCAATATGTCCGCAATTTTCTGTTTAAAAATATTGTTAGGATCGTGGGTTTGAGTGAGTGAGTGAGTGAGTGAGCGAGCTTTTATGTGCAATATGCAGATTTGGTTGGTTTTTTTTTGTTTTTTTTTTGATTTGGTAGTTGTTGCCTCATCGGCTTCTGTGGCCATATTGCACCTCCCAAGGTTTTTGCAGTACTTTGATCCAAGCACGAGGCGGGAATCGAACCCGCGACCTTTGGGTTGCCGGGCAGGTACTTTACCCACTCGGCTAGCCCGGTCGGCTGCAGATTTGGTTGTATCTATCAATACCACATATTAGAATTGTACAGTCTAAGTGGACTTTGAATTTTTTCTAAAAATTATAATGAAAAACATGATAATAACCTATATAAATAAAAATATACTGCTCTGCTTTGATTTTCAATATTGCTGGTTTAGATTTAATGTTGTTTAGGCACATTTCTGCCAATACTAATGGGAATTATTCACATTATATTGTTACAGATTTATAAACTGATGTGTAAAAATTTGAGATTGCAAATATTGTGCATTCGTATAAAACTGTATATTTTATAAAAGCAACCAATATCATTTCTTTAACAAAGTGTATGCTTGTCTGGGGTATGCACTTCATAAAAGTCTGATGTGCATTTTATCAAATTTTAATAAATACTGTAACCAGTAAGGGGCCCAGCATCAACCACAAGGGACTTTACAAATAACATTAGTCTAAGGATAACAGTGCCCATTTATAATCACCCTCTGTCACCCAATCAACCCCTCATCATAAACAGCAACAACCTGCCCCAATTTCTTCTCAGATTGACCTTTTGCTATAGCCAGTGATAATTAATAATATTCTTCCACAAATTTATGCCTTACCTGTGATAATGCATCTTCTGTTGGTGTAGAATAAGGCATACCATAAGGCATCTCTCTGCTTTTATCTGAAAATAAATATGAAAATTTATGGCTCTTTATTCATAATATTGACAAAAGTCAACACTTCTGCTAACTTGAATAAATAAAGTTATTGATAATATAGAAATAGCCACAAATAAAAACAAATGACAAAGCAAAAAAATTTTTATATCAGATAGCTAACCATGACAACCCCAGGGAGCTCATACCTGGTGAGTATAGGCTTGTTCATCCATGAAAACATTATACTGATTATTTCACGGAACTTAGCTCTTATGCATAAAGTCACATATGCATAGCTCAGCTAGTAATCTGGTATTAATCACCTCTTGTGCTTTATTTCGATTTGTGTTGTTCAGATATGCTTATAATAGTTAATATTACAGTAAACCATGTAAAGTTTTCCACATTTTACAAAAAAAAAAAAAAAAAAAAAAAAAAAACACTTTAAAATCCAGAAATATTAAGACAACAAATCTGGCACTCGCATCAGCAACTGCCTTTGTCTTTTAAGAATCCATACAAAAACAGGTCACATTTCTCCCTTTATAATAAGATGCTTTAAACTGTTTTTGTAATCAGCAAGACTTAAAATGCATACATAATGCAATGGTCTTAATTCTCACAAAAGAACAAACTTGCATTTGCACTGGTATTGCATTACATTTGAACAAATGTCATTTCTAAAAGATTAATATGCCAGTTCTTAAAACTTAACTGGCTTTAAGAACACCTGTCCTTCATCAGATAAAAAATGCAAAGAAAACAGCAGTTGTAAAGAAATTGTTCGATGTAAGCTGCTATGCAGTATATGAAATCAGATTTTTAAAGTTCTCTTACAGCTAAATCTATCTATTTTGTTTGAGTGGTGTCATTAGACCACCTACTATTTGATGGGGGACCTGTAACTCCTGAAACAAGCTATTGTAGAATTTATCTTTTAAACAAATCACTAATTAGCCTTTTGGTGAGGCCATCTGATTGACAAAAGTGGTGCAATACCAAGGCAACTTATTACAAGATAATTAAGATTTCTGTATTAGCTATCTAGTTTAAATCTTGCTGTATGCAAAAAAAGATGCAAGAATAAAGTATTCCTGAAAATATCTTATAATTTGACTTGAGGCCCTATAGCTTTGGCTACATTATAATTGTGAATTTCTTGTTTTTAGTGCTGTTATTCAGTAAACTTTAACTTAGCATGACCTGCTCTTGCTAATTACAGTTGGTAATCAGTCTGACATCACTAGGATAGCTGAAGGCAACGAGAGAGAGAGAAAGAGAGAGAGAGAGAGAGAGAGAGAGAGAGATTGGAAATGGGTAGTGAGTGCCACTGGAAAAATATATGCTTCATTTAATGTATGATTATTCTCAGCATGATCTGTGCTTGTTAACAGGAGAGACTGCTTCTATAGGGATGGGAAACACTTAAATAGAAAGGATGCAAGAATATTTGCTAACGCTATCAAGGCAGTGTTAGGTTGGTCGGAAAACTACTAGCTTCAGGGGATACACAGACTAACAGCAGCCACATGCAGAGGTGAAAGTGATAATTGCAAGTCTTCTACTGCAATTAGCAGCAGCCTGGAAAGCAGAGTGCTGAGGATTTCAAGAACTGCTGGGAATCATCATGGAACAAGTAAATACATGGGCTGTGTTCAGTGGTGAGCTGTGAATATTTTAACAATGGACTCGCAGTTTTGACAGCTTTTTGATGTGAAACATCCTTGGGGGGTACCTACAAAGTAAAACTGATCAGTCATGGAAGTGACATCATCTGCAGCATCCACCAGTGGCACTTCCCACGCTCACAATACTAGTTTGTGCCAAGCACTCACTAGTCATGTGATTAGAACATGTGATGCATTTTTTTCATCAGTATGATATCTCGAGTTCCAACTTTTCAGAATTTTTGAATAGTGTGACATCACAATCGTACTTCCTACACTATACTACTGCAGTAAGTATGATTGCAACAATACAAGTATTTGTCAACAATTTCTTTTTTTGTCTCGCATTTTTGTTACATTGCACATGTCTGGTCATCATATCTGCCATGCGTTTAATTGTCAAAAATGTTCTTTTTATTGTTACAATATTATTCATTACGCTGACAACTCACTAAGCTTCAGCACTGCTAATCGCAATGGTTTCAAGGATGTTTCTGGCTTTTTTAACTGAAAAGGGAATTTCACTCGATTTTAAAGATAAACTATCTTCGACAAAATCTCTAAAATCATTAATTTTTATTTCATATTTTATTAGAAAACTTAAATTTCTTATTCGTTTTTCACCCTCTTGCCATGGAGACAAAAGTTCTTCCATATTCCACATTTCTCAGTAGCATATGTTTAAAGTTTCTTTTAATTCCTCATCATCAATAATATCATTATTTTCTTTATTTAATTTAAAATGGAAATACCTACCAAGGGTACTATTGCATTAATGACCGATCCTTTAATGAAAAAACAATGCAGTTTAATAACTGGTCACCAGGTAATTTTTTTAAATGGGTTCTTACTTTTGATTTTGATTCCTTCAAATTCTTTTGACTTCAACATGCTCTCAATTTTAGCTTCATAATTTTCTTCAGAATTTACCAAACTAGCAATAGCATTGATAATTCGGATAATTTATTTATCTGCTTTTACTATAGTGATGTTGCGACTTTGTAAATGTTCTGCAATATTTAGACGGCAATGACGGCAATATTTAACTTCTGATTCAAATTGTTTGCACAAAGTGGGATAATTCCTCCAAACCAAAATTGCCGTCTGCAAGCTACAAGCTGCCTGTGGCTGGATCTTTATAATTTCCACATCAAGTTCTTTAGCAATCATCCTTAAAACATGGTTTCTTGGAGATTGGTGATATATACAGTTTTTTATTATTATCTTTCTATACATTAAAATAATTTTTGTCCTAGTGATATTTATTCAGCCAATGGGAGAAGAGGGATGCGAATTACATGGTAATACATAACAGAAGCTTGTTTTAGCGTGCTGGATCATTTCTGAGGCCAGGTAGCATCACTGACATGTGTTATCGGACACTCCGGGCTCCTTGGTGATGTATTTTCTACAGTTTCTGGTGTTGATTACCTGGTCTTGGATGGCAAGCATGAATCTTTCAGTCTCGGGAGAAGAGCGTCCCACTCGTGAGCCATGCATTGGGAGCAATTTTATCTATGTGATCTTGATGGAGATCATTGTAGTGTCTGCCATGGAGTGTTTTCTCTGCCCATCTTTCTAGCTTTGTTTGTGCCTCATGGTTGGGAGGGGACTCCTCACTTAGGGTGAGTGGCGTATACCACTTGTCTATCTTCCTTATGGCCTGGTAGAGTGCTGCTGTAATCCTTCTGGAAGTAATCCTTCAAGTCAACAATAGCTGTTTTCTGTTGCTCGATGAGGTCCATCAGGCTCCTCCTTTCCAAGCAATTGTCAGTCTCTCCACAGCTGACTTCGGGTGGTGTTGGCGGCGATTGTCCTCGTCTTTCTCGTGATATCTTCCAGCTCGGTGTTAGTCTAATCTATGACCCCGAAGGAGTATCTTAGCACTGGGACTGCATAGGTGTTTATGGCTTTAACTGTGTTCCCTCTGTTCAGCTTTGCTTTCAGCAAGCTTCTGAGTCTCTGGCGGTATTTTTTAGTCAGGCAGGCCTCAATTTCCTTCTGCTGTAACTGCTGAGCCTGCATCATCCCCAAGTATTTGTAGGTCTCTCCCTCTGCCATGGCTTCGATCTCTTTACCAGTCTGCAGATGGTAGTTTCGGCTGACTAATTTTCCCTGTTGCAATCCGTGGGTCTTGCATTTGTCTAGAACAAATTCCATCCTAATATCATTGCCGAATTCTTCGGTGATCTGGAGTAGTTGCTCGAGTTGCTTCTCTGTTCCCGCGTAGAGCTTGATGTCATCCATGTACATCAAGTGGGTGAGAGTGTACAGGTTCTTCCTTCCTTCTTTGAGGTTATATCCATACCTGTTGCTGTTGAGCATGGTGGATAGTAGGTTAAGCACTAGACAGCCACAGTGGGCTCAGTGCATCTCCCTGAAAGATTACTCTCCTGATGGGGATTAGCCTGGTTGTGATGTTCTCGACTTTAATGGTGGCACTCCATTTCTCCTAGGAAGTTTGTCACTATCGGATTGACTTTGTAGATGTTAAGCACCTCTATTAGCCAGCTATGAAGCATGGAGTCGAAGGTCTTGTGGTAATTGATGTCGGCTGTGCACATGTTGCGGTGCTGCTTGTAGGCTTGCTCTATAACCACAGCATCTTCTTCTTATTATTATTGCCTGTATGCCATTATATTTTGGAACATTTTCTTCACAGTGAAGGCCTCGACACAGTTTCAAAATCTTCCAATATAAGAAAGGCACCTAGGGTGGATGGAATCAATCCAGTTACATTAAGGGAGGCAGCAAACCATTTGTCATAATTAAGAGAGCATCCTTGGATTCAAGGAATGTCCCTAGGGCCTGGAAATGTGCAAATGTATCCCCAATGCAGCAAGGGAGTTCAAAGGGGCATAAGTAATTAGACCTGCTAGTTTAACTTCTGTTTCAGGGAAAATAATGGAGCCACTGGTTAAAAAAGCAATGCAGTATCATCTAGACAAGACTGTAGTTATAGTTCACACACAGCATAGGTTTGTTAAGGGGAAATCGAGTCTGACCAATTAGATTGGATACCGATGAGGCCACAAAGGAACTGGGTGCAAAAAATAATCCTGACGCCATATACTTAGATGTCAGGTACCAATTTGTACACTGCTGTACAAATTGGTACAGTGTGGTATTTAAGGAAAGTTGCCGGATAAAGGGATGGTTGAGTAGAAGATAGTTAGTAATCAATGGACACTGCTTTTTGTGGCCCAACCGGGAAGTCCTCCAGAGTTCAGTTTTGAGCCCATTGTCATTTTCTATATTTATCAACGATACTGATGAAGGTATATAAGACTTAATATCCAAGTTTGCAGATGATACAAAGGTTGACAGGGTTATTAATGACAGTACGCTACTGAAAGGATCTAGAAAGGTTGGGCATACGGGCTGAGAAGTGGCAACTAAAGTTTAACAAATGGAAATTACTGCATATGGGTAGCATTAACTTCAGAGTAAAGTACCAACTGTGCCGTACTACACTCAAGGATAGAAAAAGAAAGAAAAAGACCTCAAGAAAGAAAAAGACCTGAGGGTACTTGTGCAATCAGTCAGATATGAAGTTTTCTGAGCAGTGCAGACAGGCTGCCATAGCAGCTCATGGGGTCTTGTGAATGATATACAGGAGCTTTGCCAGCAAGGATAAGAAAGTGATTACCCTTTATATAAGGCAATGGTCAAGCAACACCTTGAGTGCTAAATACAGGTGTGGAGGCCTCGTTTTAGGAAGAATATAGAGCTGCTGAAATGAGAAGGGCAATGTGATTGGCGAGGGGAACAGAGTGGTACTCTAACCTAGAAAGGCAGCAATTGGATAGGTGAATTGAGAAGTGTTTCTTTCTTTCTTGCTTTCCTTTTTTTTTTTTTTTTTTTTTTTTTTCTCTCTCTCTCTTCTTCTTTTGGGTGATGTTGATAAGTTTTGAAAATGCAGCGCCTGGAGACTATGCACCTGCAAGGTGATCTGATTGAGGTTTTTAAGGCTTTGAATGTTTGAGCAAGCTCAATGCTGATAGATTCTTCCTCTTGCTCAGATTACACACTTAAGAGGGTATAAATTCAAATTGATGAAAGACAGTTGCAAAATAGATGTGCAGAAATTTGCCTTTAGCTAGCAGGTGTCTTGGAAATTACAAAAAAACACAAACACTACTAAAATTATAAACTGATATAAAGGAGAGAGAGATATAATAAGGGATAGTACTAGGAAAGGAATTTACTAGTCAAATACACTAACTACTGACATGTTCTAGACAAGTATTAAACATGTAATTATAATACAGCAACGTCTTACTTTATGCGTGTTTAAATTATGCAAATTTAAAAGAACGCGCAGCAACCATATTTACAGAAAGTGCCACTAGAGGGGAGTACATATCCAAGTAGAGTTAACCTCGATGAAACAGGTTTATATTGGAAAAAATGCCTGATCGCACTTTTATTTCCATTGCTGAAAAGAATGCGCCTAGCTTTAAGGCAGTGAAACATTGGCTAACACTTCTGTTGGTGCAAATATAGAGGATCATAAACTGAAACCCTTGTGCCTTTAAAGGTTACAACAGGTCATACACTCCCGTGTACTGGTACTCAAATCCTAAAGGGTGGATGACTGCTGCTATTTTCAGAAGTTATCTCGGATCTCAGTTATGACTAGAATTGGAAGTGTATTGCAAGGCAGAAGGAATTCTGTTCAACTTCTTATTTATTCTTGATAATGCCACAAGCCATCCACCCAGTACTGTTGATGTCTGTTCCAATAACAAGATTGTTTTTTTCCTGGCAGATCTACCTTAACAGCCTATGGACCAACATGTGATTATATCTTTTAAGGCGCATTCTGGCTGATCCAATCGACAAGACCGACCACAAAGAGATAAGTGTGCAGCAATATTAGCGAGACTTCAATATAAAAGATACTTTAATATTCATTGATGCTGCATACCATGAAGTTCCACGTGGCGCCTCCGTAGCCAGGTGGGAAGGAGCAGTAGTGCGAAGCACACGCTTCTTGATTAGACCGGGGTTCGAGCCCGTCACCACCAAATACGGAGGATGCGGAAAAGTCAGGGAATGACCACTGCATATCCCGGAGCAATATGGCCTTAGTTGCTAATGCTCCTAAAAACCAAATAACAAACAAACAAACAAACAATGAAGTTCCACACAACTGTATTCAAAGTTCGAGGGATATGTTCAGATCTTAGCAACTCCTCCTGTGATACCAATGAAGATTATGAAAAATATTAGGCATAAACTAAAGACAAATGCATGAAACTCGCTAAAAAGAGAAGTTTCACTGAGGTGAATGCAACTGATGACAACGATTTAATTGATTGCATTAGAAGAGGCAATGTGCAAAGCAACGAACTCTGGGTTCCTTTTTCAAGCGCTCAAGGGAGCAGTCAAGTGAACCCTCCAC
This sequence comes from Mastigoproctus giganteus, assembly GCF_048544385.1. NCBI lineage: Eukaryota > Metazoa > Arthropoda > Arachnida > Uropygi > Thelyphonidae > Mastigoproctus > Mastigoproctus giganteus. The sequence goes on along the minus strand of NC_143582.1, from coordinate 45,109,219 downwards.
CTCCCAAATTAGATTAACACCCCCACTCTCACCTATCTGGTTCGAATCCGAGGAAGTGGAATCCCTCTCATCAATGACGATCCCTCTCATCAATCAGCCTAAGGCCACCCTCCACCCCAATAGCTCTCTCCCTCTATCTCTCAATTGTTAATATGGCCTTAGTTGCTAATGCTCCTGAAAAAACCAAATAACAATAACAACTCTCAATTGTTGTTTATGTTGTACTGTATATGTTGGTTATACTGAACATACTTTTTCTTACTGTACAAAAAAAAATAATAATAAAATAATAATAATAAGTAAATCAATAAAGATGAATGAATCTCTTTGGTTGCTCATCATTTTCTTTAGAGTGCCCAGTCTTGCAACCAAAGAAAACCAGTGGTATGTACCGGTAGGGGTAAGTTGGCTAGATGCGAGAGTTACTTTCATAGGTCTATTATCACAGTGTTTGGTGGTATTTACATTATGCATGAATTTAAATTGCACAAAACATTCTGGAAAATAACAACCCTTATGTAAATTAAGAAATCACTGTACTAACTCTTAACATTTAGTATTATTATTGGCAAATAATCTAAGAAAGCAGGCTTACACAGCATCAGCCAAAAAAAAAAAAAAAAAATACCCATTTCACCTCTCCGTAATATCCAATAGTTTATCTAGTTCGTAGATGAATTTATTCAAATTATTCACTCTTCCAAAACAGGAAGCTTGTTCCAGCAAGAAACAACCCATTCACTGAAGGCAAACTTCCGGACATCTGTCTGCAACCATCATTGCTCAATTTACGTCCTCTTATGTGCATAGTTTGAGCGAGAGGAAGAACCACATCAGCATTGAGTTTTCTCAAGTCATTCAAAGCCTTAACACCGCAGGTGTCTAGTCTCCAAACACTGCAATTTGCAGAACTGAAACATTTCTTGATAATACTGCACTTTCATTCCTTTCACCAATCTCTTTTCTGCATCTGTTTCAACAGATCTACATTCTTCCTAAAATGAGGCCTCCAGACCTGTTTACAGTACTCAAGATGCAGCCTAACCATCACCTTATACGATGGGATAATTACTTCCTTATCCCTGCTAGCAAAGCTCCTATATATCATAGGCGGGAAAAAAAACCCTAAGCTGTTCTAGCAGCCTGTGTGCACTGCTCAGAGAACTTCCTTCCATCCTAATTTACGTGCAACAGAGTCAAACTGCACAATTACTCCTAGGTCTTTTTCATTTTCCACTGTGTAGAACCACAAAGTGGGTACATTAATCTGAGATTACTGCTATCCATATGGAGGACCTTGCATTTGTCAATGTTTAACTTCAACTGCCATTTTTCAGCTCATCTGCCTAACTTTTTTAGCTTTTGTTGCAGCAGAATACCCTGATTACTGTCATTAACCTGCCATTTGTGTCATCTGCAAAACTAGACATCCACAACCTGATATAACTTCATCAATATTATTAATAAATATAGAAAACAACAACAATGGGCCCAGCACTGAACACTGAGGAACTCCACTAATAACATTAGTCCATGAAGAGCAGTGTCATTCATAAACAATCTGTCTTTTCTGACTCAACCACCCCTTTATCCATAGCAGTAACTTGCCCTTAATTCCACACTGCTCTAATTTATTCAGCATTCATTTATGTGCAACAGAGTCAAAATCTTTCCTGAAATCCAAGTATATGACATCAAAATTATTTTTTCCATGCAGTTTCTCTGTTACTACATCATTGTATCCAATCAGAATAGTCACACAAAGTATCCCTTAACAAATCCATGCTTGTGATTGCTGTATAATTGCATTTCTGTCTGGATGATCCTACATCACTTCTTTAACCAGTGACTACTTTGCCTGCAACAGAAGTTAAGTAAACATGTCTGTAATTATTCATGTCACCATTTGATTCCCTTTTGTGAATTGGTAATACAGTCAACACACCTCCAATCAATGGAACTTCCCCTAAATCTAAAGATGCTGTTATAATTATGGTTAAGGATTTGCTTACCTTTTTTTTTTTGTTCCCTTCCTTAATATAATTGGATAGACCTCCATTTACCCCAGATGCCTTTTTTTTTATGTTTAACTTCAACAATTTCTCTTCCACTTTCCTCTCAGTTATTACAAAATAATTTGGCTCCCTGTTAAAGTTTGATAAACTTCTGGCATCCATTTCTCAAGAATTCCACATGGGTGAATGTAGATGATGCAAAATGCCTATTCAGTTTATCAGCAACCTGATCAAATCATCAACTGTTTATTAAGGGACTCTCAAATGTCTTTGAATACAGTCAATTTTTCAAAAACCCTTATTACCAAATTAAATCATCACAAGGCAGTACAGTACTTTAAATTATATATGGTTGCAGGTTAAGTCCACTGATATACATTTATCAATATTAAGTGATAAATGATTAAGTCCCAGCTCAAACATAAATTTGCTCTACTGCAATATTTTCTGATCTCTTAAGTTATTTTTATTTCTGAATAGGTTTAAATCACCTATATAAGGTAATAAATTGATATTCACCTGAATATCAACTTATTTATATGAGTTTACGTTATGATCTACACATAAAGAAAATAAAAGTTTGACCCCCACCAAATTTTCAGTGTTTTGTTGACCAAACGGTTTCTAAACTACTTCCTAACAAAGTTTCTAAACATGATAACTTCCTACTATTCAATATTTTTGGACAAAAGTAAATATTTAAAACAAGACCTAGAAAAAGTTTAAAAACTATGTCTGACAGCTGACTGTTATCTAAATCATTCAATAAGGCAGTGGAATAAGACTGAATTGGGAAAAACTAGCTAATGTTTCCTGAGCTCTTCTTGAATGAAGATTATTGAAAAAACCTTTAAGCTTTGAAGTGGTCCTTTATCAAGAATAAAAAAACTGTGATCTCAGCTTTTCTGCATTTTAATTTTAATAACAGAATTCTTGTCAAAGGAGACTTTTAGCATCACAGGTTTTGATTTTTTAATTTTATGAACGGTTTTAACCACTTTTTAATCATTTTTATTTAATAGTCAAGCAAAAATCATCCCCAACAGCAACAGGCACAATGTACCTTACCTTCATCAATCAGTTCTTTGAGGAAAAGACAGGAAATGTTTAAAATGGAAAACTCTTGACATTGTATTAAATAATAAAATCAAAAAACACCATTAGAAACAAGAGTCTGGTTATAAAAAAAAAAAAAAATTTCCCAAACAACTGTTGGCCCAAATCTGGGGGCAAGCAAAAAGAGAGGAAACCAAAACTAAGGAAATTTATCATAACAACAGTGTTTTCTGACATATTACGGTTAAACTTTTTCCAATTAAAAAATGGATCACATATATCCAAAGTAAAAAGGCACATGACACTTATCCATTACTCATGTAATTCTAATACAGTATATATTTATAATTTATAAGTTTTTGGTGTATAAAATACACCAAGTATGCTGCTATTAATTAAGATTTGACAAAAACATGGTAAGTACAAGCACATGCTATTTACATTTTTTTTAATACAGGCAGTTCTTGCTTTAAGAGTTTTTTTTTCCCAAGTATCAACAAAATCAAAAATATGAACATTAATTGCAAAAAATTAACATTGAACATTCATAAATACAGCATTTCAAACCACGTGCATAGCTATACGATAAAGTGTACCCAGCTTTACGTTATTAATCCATTCCAGAGACACCATCATATTGTTAAAATATTGTAATGTGAACCCAATAACACAATGTGTTTTGGTAATTCGTTTCAAGATCTCGGAAGTGGAAATTTTCGCCATATAACTAAGGTATTTATCTCTCTAAAATGTTATTTTTAAGGTCACGAGCATGACCTTAAGGCCATATAAAAGGTTGTGAGAATTGGTTTGTTAATTGTATTAGTTACCAATTCAAATCATTAATTAAAATGCACTACACTTTCATTGTTATCATATGTTCTGTTATAAGAATCAATTTTAAACGCCTTTGTGATATTTTTCTAGAGCACATTTCTGGAGGTCACGACCATAAAACAATAAAAACAATTTGCACTTTCCGGTTTATTGGGTTTTTCTGTTAGTGCAAGCAATTATAAACTGGTAGTAAACTCAATCTTCTTGCAATTGCAAAAAATACTGATAGCTGAAATTGTGTGGTTTTTTACTTTATTATGGTGAAATGTGTTTCCCCTTTACTAAAATCTTCAATCATATAAAAAAATAAATAAATTTTCAGAATCTTCTCTTCATTCCTTGTTTTTTAAACTTCGTAAACTTGTTACTCCACGCAAATCGTTTTAGTTGCAATTTGTGTGTGCCGTTAAAAAATGCTTATGCATGCAATGATGAAATTTATAATTAAAAGAGATTATCTTGGAAACAAATGCCTCTTGAAACATTTCTGAAGAAGACGACTCCTTGTGTAACAAACCAACGAATTCCAAGCCAATAATGAGTGATCAACGAGTTTGCATTTAGTCGATGATAATGAAGAATAAACATTCTTTAACATTTGTAAGTTGTAAATAATTTGCTTGATTTTACAGGCTATGTTTTCATTTCTTTCGATAAACAAATCATTGTTTAAACAAACTGATTAGCTAACTAATTTCGCTGTTGAAAACAATCCTTTTTTTTAACATTATGTCCATGGGAAATAAATTCCCGCTTTACAAGCGCGCGCTAAGAACGAATTAACCCATAAAGTCAAGAACTACCTGTATTTTGCTTACTAACATTAATATAAGAAAGGTTTGTGCTGCAGAAATGACTATCCAAACATTCCAAGTTACCAAACATTCCAGTGTATAAATCAACCCTTAGTTTTTCCTTCGAAAATTCATCCTTAGTCATATATTCACCATAAAAGTCAACTCTCTTTTTTAATGGTCATTCTTTGATGCAAAAGGACTGCACAATAAAAATCATTGCTTACTTTTAATTCAATTAGTTCTGCTCTTTTAAAAGTTTACATTGTAACATTTTATTAAACTGCGCAATAAACTATAATGAAAGTGATAAGCATGTATTTTCCCTATATAGCAGGTCACAAAAATAAACCTACTGGCACAGGTGATAACATGACATTGCTCTTTAAAGCTGTGCATACATCGGAAGTTGTGATTATGAACAAAGCCACTGTCTGGTACTGCTAATTGATTTCTATGTAAGCAACATCCCAATGTGGAAGAAAATTTGCTATTATAAATTGACAATCTCAAAAGTTTATTTTTTTGAGAACTCAAAGCAAACCAAATATAAATAAGCCTGCCCAATGAGTGGATTTCGGTTCTCGTGGTGCAAAAACAACAAAGGCTGTAATGCACACTAACCATAAGAGTTCCATGACCTTTGTTTTTCCCTCTGATGACGAAGAACAACACTTTAGTTTTAAAGGGTGATCAACCCTTTAAAACCTTTAGTTATATTTGTGAGAGAAATATACATAATAAACCATAAATATATTGATATTAATTCCTGTCTTTAAGCAATCTTAAGCAACTGTCTTTAATTGAAGATTAAGATTTTCAACTTGGCATACAAAAGTCGACTTCAAAATTTTAGTCAACTGTTTAGTGCTTCAAATGTCAACTTAATACTGGAATGTACAGAAATCAATACATGTACTTCCCAATCATTTTCTGACTGTGGAACCAATTTTTTTCAGCATGTAAACATACTAAACAGTAATATTACACGTATCACGTAAATAAAAAGTCAATAACAAACGTCTGCAAAACTCCTAAAATCCCTTTGGGGAAACTTCATACATCGGCAGAACACAGTTCATAAACTGCACTAAGGAGTGTTTAAATAAAATCATTTTAGTAATAGAAGATTTGTCCCCAAAAAACCCGAGGAATTTCTTTGTAGTAGTACATTCAGAAACTAAGCATTCCAAATTTTTATTTTTTTATGAAAAACCCATTGACAGCTATTAGAACCTATAATACTTCATACAGTGCACAGTCTGAAGGCATGAAATAAGAAACTTGTTAACATTACAATTGAACTTCTGTAGATTGTAATTTTCAGGAAATACATACGATGGAAGATTGTTCCAGAATAAGGAAGTTGAAAGAATAAACAAGGAAGAAGAAAAGTTGGTTCTGTGAATTTGAAGTTGGACAGTAAAAGCATGTTGACTGGTTGTGGCACAGGTTTGAACTGCTTTGGAAGAGAGCGGGAATTATCGAACCCAATTCAGAAGAACAGTGCCCATGGAAATATCTATAGAAAAGGCATGCAGCAGAAACAGAACGTCTGTGAGACAGAGTGTGGAGAGACTCTGTTAGAGGTAAGTCATTAATTAACCTATCTGCCCTCTTTTGAATGGAATCTAAAAGCCTAAGGGAGGTTTTGGGTGTACCACCCCATATGTGGAAACAATATTCCATGGTAGAGCAGATTTGCAATTTGTACAAAGTGAACAGTTGTTTGGAAGAAAAGTAACACCAAGAGTGAAAGAGAAACCCCAGTTTTTAAGGTGCAGAGGAAGCAATATTTGTAATGTACGTAAGTCAAGAGAGATTAGAAGTTGGAGTAAAACCCCGATAGAGATACAGTGAAACTTCCCTTTAACGGACAGCCATGGGGAACGAAAATGTGTCCGTTAGAGAGAAGTGTCCACTAACAAGTCTGAGGGAGAAAAAAAAAAAGAAAGAAAGAAAAATCGTTAAACGTTTAATGTAAAATTAAATTAAATTATATACAGATTTTGCACAATATTTTTGTAAATAATATACATACAATTGTGCTATGCATATTATGACTTTATCTTAAGAAAAATGCATACAGTAATCACTTATTTTCTTCTGCACCTTCTTCCGGCTGATAATTTTGTTTTCAACAATTGTTTGGAGTGAAGAAACCATCGAAAGTCCTTCAGTATCTTCTTCAGCGGCGAAAAAGATTTTTAAACGATTGATTTGTATAAGCGCTTCTTCTATTTTCATCGGTGGTTCGTCATTAATATGTTCTTCAACAGAATGACCTCCTTCCATTTCTTCATCCTCATGAGGAACTTCTTGAAAAATATCGATGATAATGTCGTTGATATATAGAGCACCATCTTCTGTAGCAAGGTTTGAGTCTATATCTTTGTAGCCAGGGTCACTTGTAGCGGAAGTATCGTACATTATCAATAGATGTTGAAATTCTTGTTCTTCTTGGTGCTCCACATTGCTGTTCACAACTTCAATTTTTGCTTTTGAGAAGCCAGACTTTACAAAACAGTTCACGACAGTTTGTTTTCTAATTGCGTTTACTGAAGAGGAAATCCACTGAATCGCATCTAGGATGCTGATTTTCTTTGCAAGGTCACTCACACATGTTACATCGTTCATGTTTGCAATGAGATGTCTTAAAACACGTTTTCTGTAGTGAAGTTTAAAATTTTTTATTATCCCTTGATCCAAGGGCTGACACTCTGCAGATGTGTTTGGTGGCAGAAAAATGATCTGAATGTTGGACAATTCAATGTGCGGGTGAGATCCAGCATTATCCATGAAAAGAATAATTTTTCTGTTTTGACGAATCATGTTTTGGTTAAATTGACTTATCCATTCACTCATGATATCTCGTGTCATCCACGCTTTTTTATTAGACTTCCAGTCAACGTCCAAAAGATTCAACTTTATGTCCTTGAAACAACGAGGATTTTGTGGGTTTCCTATAACAGGTTGTTCAAAGTCTCCCAGCATATTTGTACACAATAGTACAGTCAAGCGTTCCTTAGAAATTTTTCCGCCCTGGCACTTTTCGTTTTTTAGACTCATTGTTTTTTCAGGAAGAGGTTTAAAAAGACAACCCTGTTTAGTCACAGTTGTAAATATCCTTAGCTTCAAAATCACAACATAAATCTTCCAATTTGACAGTCCACTCTGTTACAACCCCAGTATCAACAGATCCACCTTCACCACTTACGGTTTTCCAAGAAATTTTATGCCGAGTTTTGAACTTGTCTAGCCATCCCACAGAAGCTTTGAACTCATTTACTCCCATAGATTTCGCAACCACCAAAGCTTCTAATAATAATAACATTAATGGGAATTTTTATTAGAAGCTTTGGTGGTTGCGCGACAAATTTGAAGTCCAACAGTTTTCAGGAATGATTTTTGAACCTGATCATTTCTGTGTTGCCAAAATTGTTTGAGCAGTTCATTTTTTTTCTTTAGGATGTCGCTTACCTGCGTCTTCCCGATTTTGAATTTTGCAGCAAGATTGCGAACACTATTTTTTTACCGATCATACGCATTAATGAGTTCGACTTTATCTTTTAAAGTTAAAATGTTTACGAGAAGACATTGTGCACTTCACACAACACTGAACAAAACTGAAAAGACGAAAGGCTGACCATATTCCCCCCCCCTGCACACACCGAATTCATCAGCAGTTTTACACGTGCCTTAAAATTCTTGAAAAAGGGTTTAGAACCGCGACGTAAACTTTGATAAAATTGAGAGAATCGGAAATAGAAAATAAACACACGATTGAGGCAATACGTGGAAGAAACGTTCCTAGAAAAAGGGCCGTGAGCTCGCCCACTGTCCGTTAGGGGGAGATCAAATTAAGTGCTAATCTAAACGAAACAGTACAGATTGCCTGTCCGTGTCCGTTACAGTGAATGTCCACTAGACAGAAGCTGCAAACACGCTAAAACCAATGGAGGTGAGTTGGGGAATTTGAAAATGTCCATTGTAGAGAGATGTCCGTTAACGAGAGGTGTCCGTTAGGAGAAGTTTCACTGTATATGATCTTGCCTAGAAATCTGAGTGTCAACGAAGATAGGCATAGGAGAAGAAGAATCCTTTTTACGAGATATAAGACAGGAATAAGTTTTTGAATGACTGAAATCAACTAAGTTATCTTTTCCCCACTGGAGTATTACCTGGATATCAACATTTAAGGAATTGGTAGTGGATATTTGGGAAGTTTAAGCTTTTTGAGCAGGACAAGGAATCTCAAACTGGAAAGTGGAATGCCATATGCCAGAGGTTCCCAAACTCGGTTCACGGCACTCTAAGTAGTATCTCAGTAATTTTTTCATGGCCCCCTTATGTATCAATAGTTTTTCGTGGAACCCTAGGCCAAAAGAAATACCAAACAGTTCCATTTATTAAATAGTTGGGTCCAAACAACTTAATAAGTAAGGCTGAAACTGTGAACTACCTCAAGCTAGTAGTTTGCTCAGGTGTCCGACAGATGTCAAGTATCGCTGTTTCCCTCGAAAATTTAAAATATCCCACGACACCCCTGTGAGTTCGCTGGGGCGCCGCACTGCACAGTTTGGGAACTGCTGCCATGTGCTAACATCAGCAAAACTATAGATAGGATTTCCAGTCAATAGAAGTTTATTGATATACAAGAGGAAACGAGTGGGAGAAAGAACCTTTGGGAAACCAGCATTAGTGGAGAAATTAGAAGTCAGAGAGCCATCCACCATTATCCATCTACCATTTGACCACGGTGAGTGGTCAAAGAGAAAACTGGATACACTATTACAAAAATCAGTTGGCAAACCATAGATGAAGCTTATTTAAAAGACCTTTAGGCCAAACACAATCAAAAGCCTTTGAGATGACAACAGCAACTTCTTGAGTTTCACCAACCTTTTACAATGAATTTGTTTTATACATGGGACATAAGCCAGGATATCAACAGTGGATTGGCACAGATGGAATCTTATAATGGTGATCACTGATCAGATGGAAGGTTTCTAGATAATTTAATAAGAGTTGGCAGTTAACTGATTTCTCTTTACTTTAGAAAGAGTAGAAGTGCAATGGGATGATAAATGGATAGGAAGGATTTGTCATCCTCTTTAGGAAATGGCTGGATATGAGCAAATTTCCAAACAAAATAAAACACATCTTTGGAATAAAAAATGAAATAAAACCACACAGAACAGGAGTACGCTCAGGAGCACAGGTTTTAAGAACAAGTGGAGAAAAACAATCAGGACCAGGAGCTTTCTTAGCATCATAATTGTTTAAAATCCTTCCACATCCTTTTGATGGAAGACCACAGTAGGCATTGAATGGAGTGTACTGGGAATGGTAGAAGGTGGTTTACCAAGATCACCAATACGCAAGTTGCAAAGAAAATACGGTGGTAGCAGGTCAGCTTTATCTTTCGCGGAAGTGGCAGTAGAACCATCTGGTTTTTGACAGTTGTTGTTGTTGTTATTTGGTTTTTAGGAGCATTAGCAACTAAGGCCATATTGCTATGGAGATATGCGGTGGTCATTCCCAGATCTTTCTGCATCCTCTGTATTTGGTGGTGACGGGCTCGAACCCTGGTCTAATCAAGAAGCGTGTGCTACACACTGCTGCTCCTTCCCACCTGGCTACGGAGGCGCCTGGCAAGCATATACCCAGCTACTCCTTGACATAATGTGGGTTGGACAATGTCCCCCCCCCATACATACACTACTTGGACTCCCTACAGTCACTATCTTGCCGAGTAGAGGTAGCGAGATTATACACTAGCTCAGTGGTTTTCAATCGGGGTGCTGCAACAACATTCTTAGAGTGCTGTGTGATTTTGGTTTAAGTTACTTAAAGTTATTATTATTATTTATTTTTTGAAATTTATACATTTATTTCATTTTAAAGAGGTGTATGGTATCCACTGTACTGGATCTTTTTTGTTTTTGTTTGTTTTTTGGTTTTTAGAAGCATTAGCAACTAAGGCCATATTGCTCCGGGATATGCGGTGGTCATTCTCTGAACCTTTCCGCATCCTCCGTATTTGGTGGTGACAGGCTCGAATCCCGGTCTAATCAAGAAGCGTATGCTACACACTGCTGCTCCTTCCCATCTGGCTATGGAAGCACCTCCGTATCTTTTTAATTTTGTGGTGATCTGTAATTGATCTTTATTTAGTACTTCTATATAAAGAATAAAATTATTATATAGGTATATATTAAAAGTTCGAAAACCACTGTTAGGTATTTCTTTTGGCCTAGGGATGCTGTGAAAAAATTACTGGGACACTAAGGGTGCCGTGAACCGAGAAAGTTTGAGAACCTCTGCACTAGCTATCCAGGAGCCTCCTAGAGAGTTACCAATAGGCTCAGTCCAGTGGAGTATCTAGCGGTAGGCCTGCGAACTTCATTTTAGAGCTGTAATGTAATGCAACTTTGAAATGTAAGAAAGATTGGATCTCGCCATGATGTCCATCATAACCTCAAAAGACATCAATCATACTGCATGAAGCCGACCGGGCCGGGCTAGCCGAGTGGGCAAAGTACCTGCCCAGCAACCCAAAGGTCGTGGGTTCGATTCCCGCCTCGGACTTGGATCAAAGTACTGCAAAAACCTTGGGAGGTGCAATATGGCCACAGAAGCCGATGCGCCAACAACTACCAAATCAAAAAAAAAATACTGCATGATGGAAGAGATGTTGGGTTGTCAAAGCTTTGCTCTGGAGTGCATGGATTCCATCAATGCAGGCCTCCAATAAGCAAAGTGGTGGTATTACACCAGTTGATGAGAGTCATCTACCACCTAGTATTGCCTGTTAACACAGAGGTGCAGCATTCCTCCATGTGGTGTGAATGCCATATCTCAACCCCTGCTTACACTGGTTCCCACCTGGGTGGTATATTAGGTGCCGTATTTCAGGACTTGCACATGGAGGTTATACCCAGGGTTACTAACAGTCCCACCATTATGAAAGGTGCAAGCAGAGGATTTGGATGTCACAGATCGACAGAACTTCACTAAAATTAGGTCCACTGGAATATCAGTTCTATACTCACAGGAAGCAAGCCCAGTTGACATACCTGAAAGAATGTCTGTGACAGCCTCAAGGACCAAGTTTAGCAAATCATAATTAAGAGACACCTTTCTCAATTCAGTAAAAAAAGCTAAAAATTAATTTTTTATAATTAAAACAAAACAGGGCAGTTAAATATATGTCACACAAGTGTCTCAGGTACCGTTGAGGGAATGAGCTAGTGACGGTTAATTACAAAATAACATGTTAAAAAGTATCATCTGATGTATCAGTTAAATTACATAAAACAGGTCACTCAATTTATAGAAAAAGAATACTGTACATTTATTTGCATTGTGGCATAAAACCTTGCATATGGATTTTTTTTTAAAATACCAAACTTAACTATAGTACTAAGTCCTAATATTTTCCAGCACACATTCTCAAATATGTTTCAATAAAGTCAAATTCCAAAAATATTTTATTACCAATTAGAGACAGCAGTAATATAAATGTCAAAAATAAAATCCTAAGTAATTTCAATAAATACAGTCCCTTTCTAATGACACTACTTTATTTTGGCTAATGCTGTATAAGCTTGCTTTCTTGCATCATATGCCTTAACTATCCAAAATAATAAAAACCCGCATGAAACTCTTATCCATTACACTACTGATTGAGTGAGTGAGTGAGTGAGAGAGAGACTATTAGAATATATGTGATTTATCTTTGTACATGCACAACTCAAGAATATCATGAACAAACACATATTCAAGAATAATATGTTAACAGATTAAATTTAGTTGTTGTTGTTGTCTATTTGGTTTTTAGGAGCATTAGCAACTAAGGCCATATTGCTCCGGGGATATGCGGTGGTCATTCCCTGACCTTTCCGCATCCTCCGTATTTGGTGATCACAGGCTCGAACCCCAGTATAATCAAGAAGCGTGTGCTACGCACTGCTGCTCCTGCCCACCTGGCTACGGAGGCGCCAATTAAATTTAGACTAGTTTAACTATTTGCTGAGGAAAATGGTACATTTCATAATTTTATTCATTATTCTGGAATTACATTAGATAATAAAGGTATCTTTAGTAACACCAAACTTATCAAAAAAAAAAAAAAATTATTTACCAACTATCTCACTTCCAATGCTCAGTGGCACAAATTGTGTAAAATTAAATCAGTGCAGAGGCATGAAGCATATTCTGTATACAAACATGGAACTGTAAAGAATTTTTTTATAGTTATACTTCTCCAATTAAAAATTAATTGAAGCAGTGTTATCTGTATCAAGTTACTGTACAAAATGCACAAGGCACACCTAATTGAGGGTTAGCATTAGCATCAATAGAGGCATACGATGCAAGAAAGCAAGCTTATGCAGCATCAGCCAAAAAAACCCTCCCATTTCACCTCCCCATTTGTTCCAAATGCCTGTCCAGCAGCCTTAAATTTATTTAGGCTATCAACTTCCACAACAAAAGATGGAAATCTGTTCCACCAATTAACTACCCGCTGGCTAAAAGCAAATTTCCGCAAATCCAGTTTAATAAAGATATTATATACATACATACAAACATTTCAGAACACTATACTATGGCTTCCTAATCAGTAATCAAAACATTAAAAAAATTAGTTTAAAACAGAATTTAAATAAACTCAAAACAGCATTTTAAGTTACATTACATACTGTACTGTGATCGTGTTACATATGACAGTACAAACATATTACTTAATTATACTAATCAACAAAAATTAAGGAAGAAGGGACTAAAGTCAAAAATTAAATTTCTAGTAGAAAAAGATTTAATATATTTTAAGAAAAATGTTACATACCATACCAAATATTGAACAATGGGCTCTATTAATCTTATTCTATTTACAAAAATAGTTTATCTGATAAACTTATTTTGTCCTTTTTTTTACCTTTTATAATCATCCACTGGGGTCTCCAGAATGAGATTCCAACAATAGTCTGCCAACATATTTGGACTTGCTCTGGTATCTTTTTTTTCCATTTAAGAAATATCTTCATGAAACCTTTCACCATGTTCATCAGACTATTCCCAAGTTTACAGGAAAAAAGCCTAAATGGGAATGTACGAAGTGAAGCTTCGTATGACATGTTGCATCCCAACTCTCTGTACATTAAAACTGGCTCATCCACAATTTCACTGTAATTTTGTGATTCCTTGTTGCTACAAATGTTCAGCAGACATTTTCGAATGCCTTCCAGGCTCTTATTTCTGTAGCATTTAATTTTTTAGAGAAAATTAAACTTTTCACTCTTTTATCTTGGCCTCACTCATTCGAGGAAACTTTTGCCTCGAACAGGAAACTCCTCCTCTTTTTTTGGCCATCGCTTTCACAAATATTTTTATAAAACCTAGCCTGATGTGTAATGGAGGTAAATAGAATTTTGACTTATCCACCAAAGGAAGATGTGCTACATTTTTCTGGCCTTGTGTAGCTTCTGAATAGTTATTTTTTTACCCTGTAATGGCAATCCTTCACTCTGCTCCCCCACTCACATAAATAACAGCAGTATTTGATATATCCACCTTGCACCCAAGTCAGCAAAGCTACCAATTTTAGGTCATTGCAGATATTCCATTTGTATTCTTGATAGCATAATTTTTGCAAAAGAACCTGTAGGTTCTCATACATTTCGTTCATGTGAACTGCATGGGCCAATAGAATATATGGATACTTATTTCCATTATGGAGTAAAACTGCTTTCGAACTGACCTTGAATGAATCAATGAAAAGCCTCCACTGCTTGAGGAAGGCGCCTCTGTAGCCAGGTGGGAAGGAGCAGCAGTGCGTAGCACACGCTTCTTGATTAGACCGGGGTTCGAGCCCGTCACCACCAAATACGGAAGATAAAAGGTCAGGGAATGACCACCGCATATCCCGGAGCAATATGGCCTTAGTTGCTAATGCTCCTAAAAACCAAATAACAAGCTTGAGGATGTGCTCAAGATGAAATTTTTTTGTTAATTCCTGGATATTATTACAATAAATCAAAGCAAAATCCATTGAGTAATAGGTCATTATATTAGATTGCCTCTTCCTATAAAAAAGACACCCCGACACCCCTTTTCAAGAAGATTCCACTGCTGAAGCCATAATCCTAGTAAATGGATTATGGCTTGATTTTGGAGATGTCCAAATCTCTGACCAAATTATTCAATTCTGCCTGAATGATTAGCTGACCCTTTGCAGTATTAAGAGTTCAAAACTGGATCTGTACTCATTCTGGGTTCTGCATCTTCTGGACTCTGCTCCTCTGACTGAATCATAAGTTTCTGGTGGCTTTGACACTGGCATTGTATCATCTTAAGGAATCGGCCTTAGAGCAGAAGGTATGTTGGAATACTCTACTTTATGCTTCGATTTCCCAGAAAAACCAGAAATATTGGTCATGCAAAAGTAACAATGGTTTATGTGGTCTCAAGGTTCCTGCTGTATCACCTGAACAGCAAAAGGAATTGATTTATGACTCCTCTAAGTCAGCCTGTTAATGTCCTTGAATATGAGCTACAGGAAATCTTTGGAGCCCATACTTTATCTTGATCTCTGCTCTTGCATCCAAAATAGGGTTTATAGGCTTTTCTCATAAATTTTGCAAGTGGCTTCTGTTGCGATTTTAATACCACTTCTCTGCAAATGTAACAAAAGCACATTTTGGCAAGAACACTACATATTTCATGTACAGTTGAAGTACACACACATAAGAACACAATTAAGAAATTATAATTTTCATTTCCAATTTAAACACGGTTCACGAATTTACATAATACTTGTTTACAAACACTAATTCACAAAAACACTTGTTCAAACTCTGAAACACATACACTTTTTGAAATATGAAAATGCTTGCTTGGTGTGGAACACACTTGTATATATACCTAGAAGGCTCACAATGTTTCTAGAGAACTCTGTCGAAAGTTATAGAACCGTCCAGTGACATTCTGACCTTTCTTCAAAGTATAACAATATTTTAGAACATTCCAGAACATTTTTGAATGTTGCAGAAAGCTCCTGAATGCTCTAGGAATCTCCGAGTGTTCTAGAGAAAAAAAAATCATAATAAATAGATAAAATATATGGAAAAGATGATTAAACCAACCTGGGTTTTCGGTTGTTAACCCACGATATTTGAAAGTTGATGGTGATGTTTATAATAACTAAGTTTTGGTCAACAAAATTAGTTTTACAACATCGTACATATCTGAGTTTTTGAACATATTCCCTACGAGAATCTGTCGAAATGATTTCAAGGAGGAAATTGATTACGACCAGTGCTATATGTCATACATTTGTAACAGTATATGTTACTTACAAACTGTCAGCAAACAATCTTTGTTCACTGAACTGGCAATATATAAGTAACAAAGACTATTTTAAGTTAAATTTTGTTAATGTTTTGGCCATTCATGGTATTGGCACATCTTTAATAAACTAATTAAATTTAATATTCGTCACAGTGGTTATCTTTTTCATAGTATGTTGTCATTGTTGGATTTTAGGCATATTGTGATTTAGACCATATTAGTCCATTCATACTACTGCTCCCTAAATTAATATATTCCTCAATGACTACATTACTGAGTGAAAATATTAATTTTATACTAAGCCTATGAGAACTGGCTTAGTTTTGTTTCAGAACCTACTGAAGGAATCCAAAAATATTTTCCTCATATTTCATTAAGGTACAAGAAAAGTTGCATCACACACACACACACACACATTCAAGGCCTTTCTGCTAATAATATGAAGTAAAGTAATGCAAATAACAATCAAATACTGGTCGGCATGAAATTATTGATGCTCATTCTAGAATAATCAACAACAATCTGGATCTCTGTCCTTATATTTTATTAACTCGTTGGCAAGTGTGATAAAATGATCCCTGTTTCAGCTGTTTTGCTCTCTAAAAATCACTTTGTCCACCCAACAATAACTCACTATATGTTTCAAGTTAAATTTCTTCCTCAGTTTCTCTAGTGTAAGTTAAATAAACTAACGATCCTTACTAGGTCTATAAGCTACTTACAAAAAATAATTTGATGTAAAAATATTCAGTAAGCGGCTAAATATGGCTAAAAAACTTCTCGTTCAGCGGGGTTGTAACTTGTAACACGAGGATTTGATACCCTTACCGATACTTTTATGCAATTACAAGGCCGAGTAAAGAATAAATACACCAGATTAATCAGAAATATCACAAAATAATGCTATACTACTAAATTTAAATCAAAAGTTTTAGAAAAACAATAATTTCAAATCAATAAATAAGAAAAATCCACTTAGCGGCTTTGAACACGTCTGGCCCCTACTAGCCTCGTCAGCAGACACACGGTCAGTTTGGTGTGACATAAGCATTGTGAGATCAAAATTGAGAGTAGGAGTGTGCTATAGGCCTAATGACTCTGATGAGTATAATAAGAAACTGTACAGGGAAATAGAGTGGGCCAGTAAATCAGAGAGTCTTATAATGGGAGATTTTAATTTCCCAGATATTGACTGGAGTTTGGGGACTGGTCACTCACACACTAGCAAGGCTTTTGTGGATTTATTGGATGATTGTTTTCTACATCAGCATGTTCGGGAGGCAACTAGAGGGAGGAATACTCTTGATTTGATTATCAGCAGTGACTCTTCATGCATTAAGAATCTGCAAATAAATGAACCACTAGGTGGCAGTGATCACAGTGTGCTGAAGTGGGATTTACTCAAAGAGGTAACTACCATTAGGGGTAAAGGGAAGGGTTATTGCTTTCGTAAAGGGGACTACGATGGACTGAGACAGTATTTAAATTCTATACAGTGGGACCAACTGATGATGTTACCAACAGCAAATGCAGAATGGGAAGCATTCAAAGACCTTATCCTGGAAGCTACTAGGCTTTACATACCAACTAAGAAATATTGTTCAAGGTTTAGGCCTAAATGGATGTCACATGAACTGATGAGGCATATGGCAGAGAAGAAACATGCATGGGATACATACAAATTAACACATGACAGAGAAGCCTATGATAGATACAAGTTGATCTGTAACCAAGTTACAAAGGAGGTTAGGCAGGCGAAGGCAGAGTACGAGAAATCTTTGGCAAGGGATGCAAAGAAAAACAGCAGAGTTCTTTACTTATGTAAACTCTAGAAGGAAGGGGATGAATCATATTGGTCCACTTGATATCGATGGGTCAACTGTTGATGATCCTGCTCACGTAGCTAACAAACTAAATGACTATTTTGCATCGACATTCACACATGAGGAGTTATTTAGCGAGGGAAAAGCCAGGGGTGTATTCAACTCTAGCAGTAAGCTAGAGAATCTTGTAATAACTGAGAGTAAAGTGGAGGAGAAACTGTTGAAGATAAACACAAGAAAGGCACCTGGGGTGGATGGGATCTATCCAGTTATATTAAAGGAGGCAGCAGAGGAAGCTGTTATTGTTATGTTGTTATTTGGTTTTTAGGAGCATTAGCAACTAAGGCCATATTGCTCCGTGAACATGCGGTGGTCATTCCTGACCTTTCCGCATCCTCCGTATTTGGTGGTGATGGGCTCGAACCCCGGTCTAATCAAGAAGCGTGTGCTACTCACTGCTGCTCCTTCCCACCTGGCTACGGAGGCGCCAGCAGAGGAAGCAAGCAAACCCTTGGCCATAATTATGAGAGCTTCCTTGGACTCAGGGGAGGTACCTGCAGACTGGAGATATGCAAATGTGACCCCAATTCACAAAGGAGGATCAAAGGCTGACACAAGTAATTATAGACCTGTTAGTTTAACTTCTGTTCCAGGAAAATTAATGGAGGCACTAGTTAAAGAAGCACTGCAGGATCATTTAGACAAGACTTCAGTTATAGCTCGGACACAGCATGGTTTTGTTAAGGGGAAGTCTTGCCTGACCAATTTGATTGGATACTATGATGCAGTCACAAAAGAGTTGGATGCAGGGAATAACTTTGATATTATATACTTAGATCTTAGAAAGGCTTTTGATACTGTTGCACATGGAAGACTGCTGCACAAATTGGAGCAGTGTGACATTGGAGGCAAATTGCTGCTGTGGATAAAGGGGTGGTTGAGGGGGAGAAGACAGAGAGTGGTAATCAATGGACACTGCTCATTGTGGACTAATGTTATTAGTGGAGTCCTTCAGGGCTCAGTGTTGGGTCCATTATTGTTTTCTGTATTCATAAATGATATTGATGATGGTATATCAAGCTTAATGTCGAAGTTTGCAGACAATACAAAGGTAGGCAGGGTTGTCAAGGACACTACTGACACTATGCTTCTGCAACAGGATCTGGAAAGGTTGAGCAGATGGGCTGAGAGGTGGCAAATGAAGTTTAACATTGACAAATGTAAAGTACTACACATGGGAAACAGCAACCCCAGAGCAACGTATGAACTCTGTGGTACTACACTGACAGTGGTAGAGAATGAAAGGGACCTGGGGGTGGTTGTGCAGGCAGATATGAAGTTCTCTGAGCAGTGCAGATGGGTTGCAAGAGTAGCTCATGGTGTATTGTCAATGATATATAGGAATTTTTCTAGCAGGGATAAGGAGGTGATTATTCCCTTGTATAAGGCAATGGTCAGGCCCCACCTAGAGTACTGTATACAGGTCTGGAGGCCTCATTTCAAGAAGGATGTAGAGCTGCTGGAACGAGTACAGAGAAGGGCAACAAGATTAGTGAATGGAACAAAGGGGTGCTCTTACGAAGAAAGGCTTAAGTTTTGCAAATTACAGTGTCTGGAGACTAGGCACCAGCAAGGTGATCTGATAGAGGTGTATAAAGCATTGAATGGTTTGAGCATGCTCAATGCTGATGGGATTCTTCCTCTCGCTCAGAATAATCACCTGAGAGGGCTTAAATTCAAATTGAGGAAAGACAGACATAGGATAGACGTGCGGAAATTTGCCTTTAGCCAGCAAGTGGTTGGTTGGTGGAACAGACTTCCATCCCTTGTTGTGGAAGTTGATAGCCTAAACAAGTTTAAGGCTCAGCTGGACAGGTATTTTGAACGAACAGAGGGGTGAAGTGGAAGTGGTTTTTTTTTTTTTTTTTTTGGCTGATGCTGCATAAGCTTGCTTTCTTGCATCAAATGCCTCTACTAATACTAATGAAATTTCTGCTGAATAGGATAAATACCATCCCAGGCAGCTATGCATTTTTGTACACATGCCATTAGGTTAATATTATATTATTAACTTTAAACACAATAATACTATTTTATTAATTTGTGTTTACTACGTTGAGCAACATTGTAATATGTACAAAATATACACAAATAGCTATGAAACATTTCAACTCTATCACATATGAAAACCTCCTACAACATTTTTAATAAAACAACATGCTCGATCAAAATCCAGTACTCAAATAATCCAAAATGTAGTACATGAAGTTAAAAAAACATATGAAATTAAAATTACAAAATATTTTACTGCCTTTGTGCCATTCTGTTTAGGAAGAAGAGATTACTGCTCATAATACACAACTGAAGAAATACATTCTTTTAATTTGTCAGTAAATAAGTGACATTACAATGACAACCTAAACTGAATTCAAATTACTTCTGCTTTCTTACTTTTTCTAAACTATTTACAAAGTGTGTGTTCTTTTATGATAACACAGTGAAATTTCTTTAATAAAACTACTTTCCCAGATATTGAAGGCCACATGAAATTCTACTGATCACTTCTACAAAGTACTGAATTTCCAAATAGCAGAGTTCAAGACATATTGTATGTAGTTTTAGAAATAGTAATAATACCTGCAAGATGTATTCGTTTTACAAGATCATACAATTCCACAAGTGTGTAACAAAGTTGTTAGAGATAAGCAAGGACGAAAAATCAACATACACAAATGTTGCTTTCACTGCACAAACATTTGAATTTTCTTATTATTATTTTTCTAATATTGGATATTGATATATCTGTGAATATTCCAATTACTTCAAGTAAGCTACAAGTAAGATCCATAACACATGTCGAAACTGAAGACTTTGTATACATAACTATTGATAGCGCACACATATGTATACAACCCGAACCTACAGGTGTCGCAAAACCATTGAATATTTCTATCCCTTCTGTAATGAGACCGTGTCCAATATAGATATTACTTAATTCTTCTAATTTAACTTAATAAAGACATAGTATAATGCTTATACTATTCATTGTTTGTTCGACTTGACAATCAGATCGCCGTCGGCATTTGCAGGACTGTCAAGTTTCCTTGCTGCGAAATCCATGTGGTGTGATGACTGTCTTT
The DNA here is from genome assembly GCF_048544385.1 of Mastigoproctus giganteus. Taxonomy (NCBI): domain Eukaryota; kingdom Metazoa; phylum Arthropoda; class Arachnida; order Uropygi; family Thelyphonidae; genus Mastigoproctus; species Mastigoproctus giganteus. Next base: position 45,088,202 of record NC_143582.1, on the reverse strand, counting down.
TATTACAAACAACTGAATTTATGAGTCAGGATAAAAGTACTTGGAAAAAATTTCTCTGTGGAAACTTACCTTGCTGTTTATTTGCTATTTTGTTGAAACAATTTTGAAACACTTCGTACAAGTGCATCGGCTCATCATCATTTGTCGCCATGATACCACTAGTGCTGTACTCTCTACCCCTCATCTCTTATAAACTAATAAAGATCATACTACAGTTATCGTAGTTACCTCGGAACTAGGGTACAGTACAGTGTTTCATTTTAACTTCTTTTCTTTTTTTTTTTTTTTTAAATTCGGATGATATGATAACCAACCATAACAGCACTAAAGTTATGTTCTTTTGTTAATCACTGTTTCGTACTCTCCATTCTTTTTGCAGGGATCTGTGAGTAAATGTAATGAGGAGCTTACCAAAATCCAAGAGAGCTTTAGGTTTCCTCCCAAAGATTTTCTTGTTATCTTTTCAGCATTGTCCTTCCGAAATACATTATTATTATTATTTATTAATTAAAAATTCGTTCCTAAATACAGTAAAACCGGAACGGCGTTCCGGTTGTTGGGCTTTCTATTAAGCTTCACGCTCAGGAAACTTAAACTTCCAAAATATGGCATATCGTTATTAAATCGCGACGACCAAATTTCAGATCAAGGAGAAATAGGTTTGTATGTATTGGATAAACTTTTGACATAAAATATACAGCAGACTTTCAGAATAACGGCACCTTCGCCGTGCCGTTAGTTTGTTTAGTAAGTCGTGTGGTAATGCAAATGTTTAGTTTGTTTTAGCGCGTCGAATGTTGTGTTTCGTCGCACCGCAAAATGACAAATTTTGTTTCGTTATTTATGTCAGGAATGTCGGTATTTTTTTAGAAATCGCGAAAATCATGGGCAAACGCAAGAGTTTTGCTTTCAATAAAACAAAAACTTGAAATTATTCAAAAGTTTGATAACGATGTATCCGTTAAATCTTTAATGAACCATTATAATGTTGGGGACCAAACCATACGCGACATTGTAAAAAATAAAGAGAAGCTATTCAATTTAAAATAGACATCGTAAAAAATAAAGGGAAAATGCAAGAGTTTTGCTTTCAATAAAACGAAAACTTGAAATTATTCAAAAGTTTAAAAACGGTCTATCCGTTAAATCTTTAATGAACCGTTATAATGTTGGTGACCAAACCATACGCGACATTGTAAAAAATAAAAGGAAGCTATTCGATTTAAAATAGACAACGTAAAAAATAAAGGGAAGCATCGCATTGGACACGCGAGTAATGCGTGGTAAGTTTTTTCGTTTTTTATCTATCGCTATACTTGTTACCGTATCGAAAAATTTTCAGCAACCTACGTAAGTCCAAGACTTACGTAGCTTCGGAGTTACGTTAGACAGAATACGAGAAGCGGTGAAGGGATCGGCACCACCAAGGAAGTCAACTATAATAGCAAAGGCTACGAAACACATATCAGTTTTTACAGTACAATAACATACGTCTTTTGTTCCATTTATGTTTTCTTATGTGCCACTGCTGGTACTTCTCTGCTGTCCCCAGATAATTTAATTGAACTAATTAAAAATATATAACTGTTTTTCTTCATTCTTCTGGGGATATCTGGTTTTTGTAATTTTCGCATATCGCGGATATAGTAGCAATATTATATTAGTCATTCCGGAGTTCGTAAAACTTGACTTACGTAAGAAGTCCTGTAACGTATTTTACGCATGTCGGGGACATTGTATTTTCGGATTAACCGGGAAATCGATTATCCGGGGAATTTTTTTTTTTTTACCATCTATCCCGGAAAATCGAGAGTCTACTGTATTTCGATTTTTCCGTTATCTAGGAAAGTTTTATTTTTAAAATATTTAATGCGGAAATAATGAGGCTAAATAAAAAATAGAGAGATTAAAAATGCAATTTTATTAACTGCAGACAAAAAACATAAATATGTTGACGAACCAATGTTATATTCTGCCATTAATACACTCCTGCTTAAGCCCCCGTTCTAATTTCTTTATTATATCACGTTTAGTCTGCGCGGTAGCATAGTGGTATTCTAACCGTCCTCCCACACACCGATGGAAAAGGCCTCGGTTCGAATCCCGTCAGTGACACAAAAAACCTTTATGGGCTTTTTTTTTTTAAATCGATGGCGCTGAGTTAGTCGGTCTCAGGAGTAGAGAGCAAGGTTTTTACCCCCCAGAAACTGCGGGTTTTCGTCCAGCAAACCAGGCAAATTGACCAGAAAACACGCAATTTACAGACAAAATACATATTTTGTCTGTAATTGAACAAGATGCCGAAAACGTGCAGGAATGGAGTACCATACAGACATGAGAGTATCAAGCAGTTCCTTGAGATTCGACGGAGGTGTAGGCCTGCAGCGAAAAGGCCTTTCCAGCTCATCCCAAGGATGTTCAATAGGATTCAGATCCAAGGACTGAGCGGGCCACTGCAGCAAAGAAAAGTCATTGTCATGTTCCGGGAAGCATTCCATAGAGATTCGGGCTTTGTGCACCAGCGCATTATCCTGCTGAAAGTAACCATCTGACTGAGGATAAACTGTCAACATGAACGGATGCACTTGGTCAGCATCGATGTTTAGGTGCGATGTGGCATTCAGACGCGAAACTATGGGTATCAATGGACCCAATGTGTGCCAAGAAAACATTCCCCACCACCTTGCACAGTAGTCGTCAGACATGACGGTTCTATGGATTCATGTTGTTTTCGCCAAATTCTGAGCCTTCCATCAACATAATGCACCAGGAACTTCGACTCGTCAGACCAAGCAACTGTTTTCCAATCCTCAATAGTCCAGTGCTGGTGTTGCTGTGCCCACAGGAGGCGTGCTCTCTTGTTCTTCTTTGAAAACAAAGATACGCGATGTGGCTGTCGGCTCTTGTAGCCCATTCGCGACAAAGGGCGACTAGTGGTCCGTTGCGATATTTTGTTCTGCGCACGAAGGTTGTATTCTGACGTGCTTGTGCGACATTGTGACCCGTCTGTTTGCTTGCACAATTCTAGCCATCCTCCTCCTCCTCCTCTGACCTCTCTCATCAACAAGCGATTTTCTTCCAAAGGAGTGCCGTTGAGCGGATGTTTTCTATTCGTTGCACCATTCTCGATACGCCCTTGAAATTGTGGTGCGTGAAAAGTTCAGGAGAACTGCCGTTTCAGAGATGCTTTGTCCAGCACATCTTGCACCTACTACCATGCCACCTTCAAAGTCTGTTAGATCACTCCTTTTCCCCATTCTTATTATTATTATTAGCCATACGGTGCAAGGAAGCCTGAGGCTTATGCTTCCAGGCCAAAAAAAAAAATTTCCCTATTACCCTGAGAGAGAGAAGTAGAAAGAAATCACCAAGAAAGGGAAGAATGATGATATCCAGCTCAGGACTCTGAGTGTGCCAAGCCCATACTCACCAGATGTGAGCCCCTGAGGGTAATTGCTACGGTTTGTACGCTTAACTGATCCTAGAAAGGTTGTTCTGTTGCATTTATATCCACAATTGTGGTCATGTGACTTGCAACGTTGTGGGACAAACCATTTGTGTGCACAGCAGGGGTGTACCTAATAAAGTGGCCCGTCTATATATAATAGCCCTCTCAGAAAAGAAGTAAAGATTAATAACGAAGTAATTACAAAAGCCCCACCCTCGGCTCCCTTCGTTGCTAGCTAAGGCCTCTGTGGAACGAATTCCAGTAATGAAATGACTAAAAATGCAATTTGATAATAACTGTTGTCGACTATAGGCACTTCTCGCTGCACTGATCTACGATTCGCTCTTGCTCGTGCATGGCTTTCAGTATTACGTTGAAGTCTTATTTTTATTTTGCTCAACAGTGTTGTTAGACTCTCTAAATGCAAATCTTAATCTATCAAGCTCACCAGTGTCGCTGCTAGGGCATGTGTTGCGCCCTGGTGCCAATCGCAATTTGACACCCGAGTCTACTGTATTTCGATTGAAATTTTCTTCACATGTATACGTAAGTTTCAGGTTTTCAGGCGCTCCTTGAACGTTGGCGCCAGGATGCAGGTCACCGCTTTCACCCTCGGGACGCGGCGTGCCCCTGAAGCTCACGTTGTCTATGTGTTTCTTCCTGTCTTACAAATCCTCGCTTCTTTCCTTTACTTCCAGCCGTTTTTCTTATTTCATCTGCTTTTTCATCACTTTGCTGAGCTCTATATCGCTTCTTTCGTTCTTGAGCTTGTAGTAGTAGTAGTAGTGGCATGTGATGCAAGAAAGCAAAAGTATGAGCTTATGCAGCATCAGCCAAAAAAAAAAAAAAAAAAAAATTACAAAACAAATCCCTCTAAATGTTTGTTCAGTTCCTCCTTAAATTTATTTAACCTATCAACTTCCACAACGACAGATGGAAGTTTGTTCCAGTAATTAACCACCGGCTGGCTAAAGGCAAATTTCCGCACATCTATTCCACATTAAAGGAGGCGGCAAAGGAAGTAAGCAAACCCTTAGCCATAATTATGAGAGCATCCTTGGACTCAGGGGAGGTCCCCACGGACTAGGGTTGTGCAAATGTCGGCGACGTCTTTAGGAAGCAGTTTCTTCTGGTATTTCCTATTTTCTAAAAATTAAAAAAATAATAAAATAACGGAAATTTTGAAAATCGGTTAAAAAATAACGAAAATCGGTCGGAATTTTTATTTTTCTCAATTTTAGTGCTAAATTGATTTTGACCTAATTCCTATTACAAAAGGAATCACGTCAAAAGCTTGAGTTCAAAGAGCAAGTTCAGCAGAGCCTGCGAAAGGGGAGTGCGGGGTGTGCACCGCGCGCTGCCGATGTTTTTTTTTTTATATATAATAAATTAAAAATTAAAATATTTTTAACTGGTTGGGCTATTGCTAATTGCAATTGAAAGAAACATTTGCAATGGCATGGATTTTTCACAAATTATAGATGATTTTGCAGCGAAAAAAGCACGTAGAATTACTTCGTAATAAAATATATAGTTTTTTTTTTTGTTGATATTAATATTGTATTTGTTTAGAGTTATAGAAATTGTTTTTGTTACTTTTGCTATAAAACTTTCTGTGATTTTATTTTAATAATTATTTTGAGAGTTGAAAAAACGTGTATCTTTAATGAGTAAATAAAAGTTTATTTTTTTCGGCCCCGCATTTATTTTTGCACATAGCCCCGCAAACCCTATGCTGTCTCTGAAGCTTAAATAGCTTTCAAAAGCTTGAGTTCAAAAAAACAAGTTCAAAGAGCCTTTCCGAGACAAGAGGGTCATAAGAAAATATTTATATAGACAAGTTTATTAGTTTAATTTCGTTTACGGAAGTTTATTATTGTAGTTTTCTCGACAGTTTTTATAAATTTTAAAAACATTATTGCTCTTTAGATAAAATTTTATTCTTAATCGTTAGTATAATATCATCATTCTTCTCTTTTTTGGCGATTCCCTTCTCTTTCTCTCTCTCTCTCTCTCTCTCTCTCTCTCTCTGTAATTCTTTTGGCTGGTGCAGCATAAGCCCCAGGCTTCCTTGCACCATATGGCTAATAATAATAATAATAATAATTAATATTAGAATTGACAAAATGATCAAAGGAATCAATATATTCCCTCTGAAGTAACACATTTGATCAAAAGTATTATATTTGTATCCGAAAAGGCAGTTCTGTTCTTGATCGGTGCAGGAGGTATTAAATTCAAAAATTCGAATTATTATATTAGGGTCACTCGTAATTCATTACATAATACGTATTTGTATCTGTAAATTGCGCGTGTTCCCTGGTCGATTTTCTTGTTTGCTGAACGGAAAAACCCCAATTTCGGAGGGGGTGGGGGACCTTCCTGTCTGGGCCTGAGACCGACAAACTCAGCCACGGAGTGAAAAAAGCCCATTAAAGTTCCTCGCCTCATTCACGGGATTCGAAACTGGGCCTTTTCCACCTGGTGTGGGGAGGACGGTGACAATAGCATTGTGCTACCGTGCAGACGGTGCAGGAGGTATAAGCACCCAGCCCCCGTACGGAAAAAGTAGAATGGGATTTTAAGTAGTAGTAGTAGTAGTAGTGGCATGTGATGCAAGAAAGCAAGTGTATGAGCTTATGCAGCATCAGCCAAAAAAAAAAAAAAAAAAATCACACCATTCTCCCCAAATGCCAGTCCAGTTCTTTCTTAAATTTATTTAACATATCAACTTCCACAATGACAGATGGAAGTTTGTTCCAGCAGTTAACCACCCGCTGGCTAAAGGCAAATTTCCGCACATCTATTCTACATCTGTCTTTTCTTAATTTGAATTTATGCCCACTTAGGTTCGTAATCTGAACAAGTGAAAGGATCCCATCAGAATTCAGCGTGCTCAATCCATTCAAGGTCTTATACACCTCAATCAGATCACCGCGCAGGTGCCTAGTCTCCAGCCACTGCAATTTGCAGAACTTAAGCCTCTCTTGGTAAGAGGATCCCTTCATTCCCCTCACCAATCTTGTTGTCCTTCTCTGTACACGCTCAAGCAAATCTACATCCTTCCTAAAATGAGGCCTCCAGACCTGTATGCAGTACTCAAGGTGTGGCCTGACCATTGCCTTATACAGAGGGACAACACCTCCTTTTCCCTGCTGGAAAAATTCCTATATATCATTGACAAAATCCCATGACCTGCCCTGGCAGCCTGTCTGCATTGCTCAGAAATCTTGATATCTGATTGCACAATTACTCCCAGATCTTTTTCATTTTCTACCACCTTAAGTGTAGTACCACACAGTTGGTACGTTTCACGTAAGTACCACGAGCCGTTATTACCCGCGAATGATTCTGTATACGGCCCCGCAAAGTCTGGTTTGCTCAAAGGAAAGCCAACACGGTTGTACACAGCAGCAGAAGAGAGAAGTACTGTAGATACTCCGTGCCGTCAACAGAACTCACGCTGAAGGAGCAGTAGTGCCTAAATAGCTGCCAAAACAGCAAATTAAATTTTTACAAACACAGTACAGTATATATATATATATTATTATTTTTTTTAAATATAATTTAAGAGGGATAACTTATGGACAAGAGCCACTTATAGACAGAAACCACCCAACGAACACAACTGTATTACATATAGATAATAGTTGTTGAGAAGAGAAAAGAAAAGGAAAATGAGGGTAGAGAAAATAGAAAGGTGAGAAGAGGTAGCATAATTACTAATTGAAAAAGTGAAAAGCATAATAATAAATGATAAGAAATAATATAGTTAAAACACCAGATATATATATATATATTTTTTTTTTTTTTTTTTTTTTTAGGAGCATTAGCAACTAAGGCCATATTGCTCCGGGATATGCGGTGGTCATTCCCTGACCTTTCCGCATCCTCCGTATTTGGTGGTGACGGGCTTGAACTCCGGTCTAATCAAGAAGCGTGTGCTACGCACAGCTGCTGCTGCTCCTTCCCACCTGGCTATGGAGGCGCCCATATATATATATATATATTATTCTTTAGTAATATGATAATTTATGTTGTATTTTACTTTTAATATACTTTTATAGTGGTTTTCCTTAAATTATTTCTAGATTTTTCTGTTGTCCCAGTAGCTGTTTTAGCAATGCCCGGGTACGAACAGAGTACATATTATTATTTTATCTTTCTATTGTGGTTTATTGTGTTTATTTTCTTGATTACGGGTGTTTTCTACTCATAGGTATTATGGTTAATACATTACTGGTCTTTAAGCTAGCCTAAACTCGGTTATCTTTAGGCTAGCTTAAAGACCAGTAATGTATTAACCATAATACCTATGAGTAGAAAACACCCGTAATCAAGAAAATAAACACAATAAACCACAATAGAAAGATAAAATAATAATAATATATATATATATATATATATATATAATTATTTTTAAAGTTATGTGTAGAATGTAGTAGGTATAAATCTATAATATAACTAATGCTAATAATGAAAATACCGTGTACCCTGGGAGCGATATATGTTGATTAAAGGGGGAAGAACGGAAAAGAAAAATGTAACGTTATAAACAAAGTGCGAATTTTTAAAAAATGTAAATTTTGAAAAGAACGACCAAGGTAGAAATAGCATTGCAGTATCTTTCATAATTTCTGTGTCTTCTTCAGAGGTCATCCACCCAAATTATGAAAAAGAACAGCAATACTCTTACTTCTGTTTCTGACATGTTCTGTATGTCAAAAAACACGTGTACGAAGACACGTGGTAAAACCTATAATAATTTAGAATATAAATTTTGAATAAATAAATAAATCATAAATAAATAAATATTTTTTTTATTTTTGCTTAACTTGTATTTTATTTATTTATTCAAAATTTATATTCTAAATTATTTTAGTTTTTACCACGTGTCTTCGTACACGTGTTTTTTGACATACAGAACATGTCAGAAACAGAAGTAAGAGTATTGCTGTTCTTTTTCATAATTTGGGTGGATGACCTCTGAAGAAGACACAGAAATTATGAAAGATACTGCAATGCTATTTCTACCTTGGTCGTTCTTTTCAAAAATCTGCTATTTCTACCCTGGTCGTTCTTTTCAAAATTTACATTTTTTCAAAATTCGCACTTTGTTTATAACGTTACATTTTTCTTTTCCGTTCTTCCCCCTTTAATCAACATATATCGCTCCCAAGGTACACGGTATTTTCATTATTAGCATTAGTTATATTATAGATTTATACCTACTACATTCTACACATAACTTTAAAAATAATTTTATATATACATTATGGTTGTAGGGTACCTTTGCTCTTGCAGTGTCCCTGATCCATAATTCATATTATCGATAATTCATTTTATCGCTATTCAAATTCAAATCCATTTTCTCTACTTAATTTTAATTTTATTATTCATAATTATTATATATATATATATATATATATATATATATATATATATATATATATATATATATATATATCACTCTGTCTCTATAACATCACTCTCTCTCATATATATATATATATATATTAGTAAAATAATAAGAGGAGTTTACCTCAGTATAGTGCGTAGAACACTTCCGTGTGATACCCTCCAGAAATTAAAACGGAAAAAACGAAAAAATCGACAACTTACCGGTACATTAGAGTAAAATATAAATAATTAAATAATCAATTTAACACAATTCAAGTCAATTTAAAACAATTAAAAATCAAATTAACGCAATTAAAAGAATCTAACAAAAATATTCAAAACGATTTTCCTTCCTGAAGCTGCCAACGCTTTTCGACCGTATGTCGTGATCACAAGAATGAAAATTACCGAATCGGGTTAAACCTGATACTTAAATAGAGATTTGTCTTCGCGCATGCGCGTAAAGGTCCACGCATCGGAGATCAAATATGGCCGCCGAACATTAACCGAATTCTCGTGTAATTTAATTTCAACGGTTTCTGCAATTAATAGTCGTGTATAATTACGTTGAACGTTAAGTATTTTGGCTTCGTTAAATAAAACAGTATGTTTTTCGTTAATGGCATGAAAGGCTAATTCTGATGCTGCTGAACGAGAAGCACGGACTGAGGCTTCATGTTGATTTACACGAATATTAAGAGAAAATCGGGTCGAACCCTGATAAGACGAGTCGCAATCACCGCAAGAAATGTTGTATACTAGATCATTAATTTGTGTTGCGAACGCTGAAAGAACCGAGCGATTGTTCAGTATAGTGTTAACTTCCGTATTGGCCCAGCTACAATTTTAAATTCGGTATCTTTAAAGAATCTGTTAAGCTGTTTGTGCCACTGTTCAACATATGGGACATAAATAAAGTATTTTTTGATATTACTATTGTTGATTGGTGTAGTATTTTGTATCCTATCCTTGGCCTGTACCCTAATTCGGTTTATTGTGGTAATGGAATAACCCCTGTTTAAGAATCTGTTAGTTAATATTTGTATTTCTGAGTCTAAAGCAGATTCCGTCGTTGAATATTTATAGGCATTAAGAAATTGATTAAAGATAATCGATCTTTTGTAGGTGAACGGGTGATAGCTATTATAATGTAGAAGCATACCGGTGTTTGTAGGTTTTCGATATATGCTAAATTGTATTTTATTCGAGTCCCGGGTAAGCGTGACATTTAGAAAGTTTAATGACTTAGTATCCGTATCCTCCCTTTCCAATGTAAATTTGAGTCTAGAATGAATATTATTAAACGAATGTAAAATGGCTTGGATAGTATTACTATCGGTAATAACTAGAACATCATCTAAATACCTCCCATAGTATGTGATACGGGTTCGAAAAGGTATCAAATGTATCTGCTCAATCTTTGAGAGATGGATCTCTGACATTAAGCCACTCAGGTTCAAACCCATTGGTAATCCAAAAATTTGTTTGTATACATTGTCTCGAAAGGTGATGTAGTTAGCCTCAACTAACAGTTTAATTAAGTGAAAAATTTCCTTAATAGGTATAATTAATCGGTGTCGAGTTTTTATTTAACATATCCCAAATAATATCTAATGTGTATTCAACGTTTACATTCGTATATAATGAGGTAACATCTAGTGAGAATAAATTGTCATTGTCTCCGAGTCTACAGTATTTAAGCTTATTAAATAATGTATCGTAGTTCTTAAGCCCAAACTGTATTACCTGTCTAAAGGGTTTTATAATGTTATATACATGTGTGGCTAAGGATGAAAATTCCGAGTTCCTGTAGGAAACAATAGGTCGAACAGGAAACCCAGTCTTGTGTAATTTTACCTGACCGAAAAGTGCAGGAATATTGTATGTTCTGGGTTTCAATTCCTTTAACTGAACCACAGTAATGTAGTCGTTTTTTCGATACGTGGTTAACGTTTTATTGTATTGATTGACCAAATTGGTAAACGGTGCCGGGTCTACTTCACGATAAGTGGAGGTATCTGACACAACTGAATCTAACTTATTAATATAATCATATTTATCTAGTATTACCACTGTATCTCCTTTATCTGCCCTCTGTATAATAATGCCCTTATTTCCCCGAAGTTCTAGTAAAGCCGAACTGTCATGTGTATTCAATTTAGGAAGTCGCGTTTCTTTTATGTTATTCACTACTTGGTTAACTTGTTGAATAAATACATCTTTTTGTGGAACATTACGAAGTCCAAATTCAATATCAATTATCAATTATTTTACTAATATTCGATTCCATAAGAATTGGATCGGTGGCAATGTCTTCGCTATGAAGTTTCAAACTCTGTGTGTTCAACAATACTATTCTGATACTCACAAGGCAACTTGATCGCAAAATTGTAATGCGGTTGTAGAGCGTGTTTCCAAACGATGGTTATTCAAACGTTTCAATTCAGTCCGAAGATCTTGCATCTTAGATAGTAGATTTTAATCTTTCTTGTATGTGATGCAAGAAAGCAAGTGTATGAGCTTATGCAGCATTAGCCAAAAAAAAAAAAAAAAATCACACCATTCCCTCCAAATGCCAGTCCAGTTCTTCCTTAAATTTATTTAACCTATCACCTTCCACAATGACAGATGGAAGTTTGTTCCAGCAGTTAACCACCCGCTGGCTAAAGGCAAATTTCCGCACATCTATTCTACATCTGTCTTTTCTTAATTTGAATTTATGCCCCCTTAGGTTCGTAATCTGAACAAGTGGAAGGATCCCATCAGAATTCAGCGTGCTCAATCCATTCAAGACCTTAGATACCTCAATCAGATCACCGCGCAGGTGCCTAGTTTCCTGCCACAGCATTTGCAGAACTTAAGCCTCTCTTGGTAAGAGGATCCCTTCATTCCCACTCACCAATCTTGTTGCCCTTTTCTGTACACGCTCAAGCAAATCTACATCCTTCCTAAAATGAGGCCTCCAGACCTGTATGCAGTACTCAAGGTGTGGCCTGACCATTGCCTTATACAGAGGGACAATCACCTCTTTTTCCCTGCTAGCAAAATTCCTACATATGGACAAAACCCCATGACATGCCCTGGCAGCCTGTCTGCATTGTTCAGAAAACTTCATATCTGACTGCACAATTACTCCCAGGTCATTTTCATTTTCTACTACCTTAAGTGTAGTTGTAGTACCACACAGTTGGTACGTTTCTGTGGGGTTACTTCTAGCCATATTCAGTACCTTGCATTTGTCAAGGTTAAACTTCAGTTGCCACTTCTTAGCCCATCTGCTCAAATTATCTAGATCCTGTTGCAGTAGCACACTGCCATTAACAACCCTGCCGGCCTTTGTATTATCTGCAAACTTCGACACTAAGCCTGATATACTTTCATCAATATCATTGATAAATACACAAAACAACAATGGGCCCAAACCGAACCCTGTGGGACTCCACTAATAACATTAGCCCACGAGGAGAAGCACACATTGATTACCACCCTCTGTCTTCTCCCACTCAACCATCGTTTTATCCATTGTAGCAACTTGCACTTAATACCATTCTACTCCAATTATTATTATTATTATTATTATTATTAGCCATATGGTGCAAGGAAGCCTGAGGCTTATGCTGCACCAGGAAAAAAAAAAAATTCAAGTTACCCTGAGAGAGAGAGAGAGAGAGAGAGAGAGAGAGAGAGAGAGAGAGAGAGAGAGAGAGAGAGAGTGTCAAAAGTAGAAGGGGGAATCACCCTTCTACACCAAGAAAGAGAAGAATGATGATATCCAGCTCAGGACCCTGGGTGTGCCAAGCCCATACTCACCAGATGTGAGTCCCCGGGGTTAATTTGTACAATAGCCTTCCATGTGCAAGTGTCAAAAGCTTTCCTGAAATCCAAATATATGATATCGAAATTATTTTTTGCAATCAGTTCCTTTGTAACCACATCATAATATCCTATCAAATTTGTCAGACAAGACTTTTCCTTAACAAACCCATGCCGTGTCTAAATTATTGCTGCAGTCTTGTCTAGATGATCCTGCAATGCATCTTTAAACAGTGACTCCATTATTTTACCCGGAACAGAAGTTAAACTAACTGGTCTGTAATTACTCGTGTCACCCTTCGATCCCCCCTTTATGAATTGGGGATACATTTGCACATCTCCAGTCCGTGGGAACCTCCCCTGAGGTGCATTACAACCGCGAGCATGGTAGAATGTAAAGCCGTCTTTCTGATTGCTGATGTATTTCTGTAGTAATAAACCGTTATTGAAATCGCAATCGATTAGAATAAACAATAAACAGTGAAAATGCTCTTATCAACAGTAAAAATACTTATAATATCAGAGGCTTTGCTTTGTGATGTGAGTTTCATGCACGTGTGTATAGGGTTTTATACTCTACGTACACATTATACGGTTTTTAATACAGAGACCACACAACAAAAAACGTTTTTCCATTCCAGTGTTAATTTTCCATATAGGGTTTTTTTTTTTTTTTTTGCTTCTTTCACTCCTCGGACTGAAGGGTACAAATTAGATTATGATTTAATGAGATTTTAAAATACAGGCAGTTCTCGCTTTACGAGTCCCCCCCCCACCAAGTATCGAGTATTAACAAAATCGAAAATATGAACATTAATTGCAAAAAAATGAATGTTAAACATTCATAAATACCACATTCCAAACCACGTGCGTAGCAATACAATACAGTGTACCCCTGCTTTACGATATTAATCAGTTCCAGAGACACCATCGTATCGTTAATGTCGTAATGTGAACCCAATAACACATTGTTTTTCGGTAATTCGTTTCAAGATCTCAGAAGTTGAAATTTTCGCTGTATAGCTAAGCTATTTATCTCTCTAAAATGTCACTTTTAAGGTCACGAACGTGACCTTTTAAAGTGCACTGCCCTTTCATTGTTATCATATGTTCCCTTATAAGAATCAATTTTAACACCTTCGTGATATTTTTCTAAAGCACATTTCTGGAGGTAACGACCATAAAACAATAAAAACAATTTGCACTTTCAGGTTTATTTTCTTTTACTGCATTTGCAAAAATACCGATAGCTGGAATTGTCGTTTCTTACGTTATTTGTGTTTCCCCTTTACTGAAATCTTCAATCATATAAAAAAATAAATGAATTTTCAGAATCTTCTCTTCATTCCTTTTTTAAGCTTCGTAAACTTGTTACTCCACACGGAATCGTGTTAGTTGCAATTTGTGTGTGCCGTTAAAAAATGCTTATGCATGCAATCGTGAAATTTATAATTAAAATAGATCATCTTGGAAACAAACGCCTCCTGAAACATTTCTGAAGATGATTCCTTGTGCAATAAACCAACGAGTGCAGAGCCAACATTTAGTGATCAACGTGTGTCAATTTAGTTGATGATGATGAAGAATAAACATTTTTTAACATCTGTAAGTCATAAATAATTTCTCTATTATTATAATTTGCTTGATTTTACAGGCTACGTTTTCATTTCTTTGAATAAATAAATCATTGTTTAAACATAAACTAATTAGTAACTAATTTCATTGTTGAGAATGTAACCCCTATTTTTAGCCTTGTCTATGGAAAATAAGTTCCCGCTTTACGAGCGTGCGCTAGGAACGAATTAAATTTTTTCTGCTTATACTCCGGCACGACAATCAAGTCAGTAGCGTTTTCAATAAATCGTCAATACAAATATTAATCGTATTTAGTAGTCACAGGCTGGAACCCCGGTCTACTCAAGGAATGCGTGCTATGCACTCTCGCTCCTGACTACTCGGCTAAAGTCAACAACTATCTGTAAAGTAGTCGGGAATTGTTTTTCGATAAAAAGACTGTTGTTACTGTTTGTTCTGAGTTTCGCATTTTTAAATTATTGTTGCCTTATAACCCCCTACCCCCCAAAAAAACGTGTTTACCCCGTACGTACAACAGATGTTTTATGTAAAAACATCTATGGCGACACTAGAGTAAAACCGTCTAAATTTTTGAACAGCTTGATCGAAACTTACGCTACATAGAAGGTTGATGTTGATCAAAATCTTGAGATTTTATTAAAGTCTGCATTTTATTCTTGCATAATATTACTACTCGTTGCTTACTCTGCAGAATCAACGTTAGTGACTGAGTTAGCATCATTAGACCATTTAGGAAGTGACGCCATTTGCGTCATTTAAAATCTAATATCCACCAAATAAGAAGTGACGTCGATTGCGTCATTTCCTTAAAAAATTTTGGTTAACAATCAGTTGCGTCATTTTCGTTACCTTAAGAAAATTTCGTTACCAATCGATTTTACTCTAGTGTTCCCCATAGATGTTTTCAAATCAAAAAACTCAATGGCAAATAAAATACACCAAGCACCCCATGTTGACTTTTTTCATGCCCGCTACATGGTTAATTGTGTATTGGGGGTGTAAACATTTTAATAAATATCTGTAATCGAGTGCACGTGATATAACACTATATATTAATTATTATATATTGATATGCTACAAAAAAAAGCATAACGTGTATCATTTTTGTATATGCATGTCCATTGTTTTAATTGGAGCGAAGGTTGAAGGGATGCTCTCCTGATTGTGGAAGGGAGTTTGCTTGCTTCCTTCGCTGCCACAACTGGATGGATCCCATCTGTCCCTGGTGCCTTTCTTGAGTTTGGCTTCCACAGTTTCTCTTCTACTTTCCTCTCAGGCGCCTCCGTAGCCAGGTGGGAAGGAGCAGCAGTGCGTAGCATACGCTTCTTGATTAGACTGGGGTTCGAGCCCGTCACCACCAAATACGGAGGATGCGGAAAGGTCAGGGAATGACCACCGCATATTCCCGGAGCAATATGGCCTTAGTTGCTAATGCTCCTAAAAAAAAAAAAACCAAACTTTCCTCTCAGTTGTTGCAGAATTGTTTGGCCTTATGTTGGAGTTTGATGGACTTCTGGCATCCCCTTCCCTGAAAAATACATCATGTGTGGGTGTGAGTGGGAAGTGCTTATTTAGTTTGTCAGCGGCCCGGGTCATTGGCAGTCAAGGCTTCGGTGTCGGGTGGACCAATTTGATTCATCCCCTTTCTTCTGGCATTTGCATGGGTGGGCAGGTCTTTTCTGTTTTTCTTTGCATCCTTTGCCAGGGTTTTCTCATGGTCTGCCTTTGCTTGCCTGGCTTCCTTTGTGACTTGATGATGGACTAGTTTGTGTCTGCCAATAGGCTTGTGTTGCCTGATAATTTATATTGCTGAGTATGAAGTTACGTCTACAGAATCTGTGTGGTGTGAGTTAAGTCGGAAGCAAAGGAACAAGGAGAGTGGGAGTAATCTATAGACCAGAAAATTGTGAAGAATATGATGAGAGTCTTTGCATGCAGATGAAATGGGCAAGCAAGCTTGAATGTCTTATTAAGGGTGACCTTAATCTGCCCCAGATTGATTGATTGGAAAAAGTGGTAGAAAACTCATGGTGGGGGGGGGAACTTTTTAAAATAAACTAGATTATTATTATTTGTACTAGCATATTAGAGAAAATACTAGAGGTGAAAATATTCTTGACCTCATCATTACTAATGATTCAGATGACATCACAGGGCTTAAAGTACAGGAACCATTGTCAGGAAGTGATCGTGCAATTGTCAGCTGGAAGATGAAGAAAGATGTTGCAGTAGTTAAAGGTAAAGGCATGGGTTTTAACTTCAGAAGAGGGGACCTTCAGAGTTTAAGGTGCTATATGGCATCTGTGAATTGGGCAGATTGCCGAGGGAGGGCAAATATATTTCAGGTATGGAATACTTTTAAAGCAAAAATCACAGAAGACATAAATGCATACATACCTTTAAGAAAATATTGCAGGTGGAAAAATGCTGAAATGGATGAATGCAAAGCTGGCTGGTCAAATAGAGCAGAAAAAGATAGCTTGGGACAGTTAGAAAGCAATGAAAAGTACTGAAGCCTACAACATGTACAAGTTGATCTGTAATAGTACCACAAATAAGGTCAGGGAGGCCAAGACTGTGTGGGAGTAAGCATTGGCTAAGAGAGCAAAGAATGAGGACAAGAATTTTTCATGTATTTGAATACAAAAAAGAAAAAAGCGAATCAGATTGAACCCTTGTGCACTGGGTGTGGGAGTCTTAGGCAACCCGTCTGAAGTTGCAGTTGAATTGAACAGGTATTTTGCATCTGTCTTTATGACGTTGTTGTTGTTGTTATTTGGTTTTTAGGAGCATTAGCAACTAAGGCCATATTGCTCCGGGATATGCGGTGGTCATTCCCTGACCTTTCCGCATCCTCCGTATTTGGTGGTGACGGGCTCGAACCCCGGTCTAATCAAGAGTCTTTATGATGAAAGACCCTTTATACTGAGAAGAAGCTGTGCCATATAAAATTAGTGATGTTGTAATTACAGATTATTAATTAGAAAAACATTTGAGCATAAAGGCAAGTAAGGCTACCAGAGTTGATGGCAGTTACTCATGAAGTGGATTTAGGAAATAATTTTGACATAGTTTATTTGAATTTTAGCAAAGCATTTCACCCTGTAGTTTTGAGGGAGAGTGCCAGGGAGTGCATGAACCATTGAGGTTAATTATGAGGCCATCTTTGGTCTCAGGGGCTATTCCTTTGGATTGGAGAAGTGCCACTGTATTGCCAATACATAAAACTGGTTCTAAGAGTGAAGTTGGTAACTACAGACCAGTTAGTCTGACTTTGGTGGTAAGAGAAATCTTAGAAGCAGTAATTAATTATTATTATTAGCCATATGGCGCAAGGAAGCCTGAAGCTTATGCTGCACCAGCCAAAAAAAAAAATTCCCGAGTTACCCTGAGTGAGAGAGAGAGAGAAGTAGAAAGGAATCACCAAGAAAGAGAAGGATGATATCCAGCCTCAGGGAACCCAGTATGTGCCAAGCCCATGGTGGGGGGGAATTACCCCGGGACTCACTCTTAAATTACCCGGGACTCACACGTGAGCCCCGGGGTAATTTAAGAGTGAAATCCGGGAAGGGTAAATCTCGCTTAACTGACTTAGCTATTTTGACACAATTACTCATGCGGTAGATTTGGGGAATAATTTTGACATAGTTTATTTGGATTTTAGCAAAGCTTTGAGAACAAGTGGAAAAACACCATGAGAATGTGCCACTTTCTTTGTTTCAAACTAGGTTTAAAATACAAACAAATGCAGAATCTTATTTTAACTTCTTACTAATTTTATGGAAGTGGATGATGGACTTTCAATCACATTTCAATAATTTTCAAACAAAATTAACTGATATTACCTGAAGCCTGTCTAGAGGCTATAATGTGGCAGCCCCACCACTAGACTTACCCCGTGAAAGGCTGGTAACCTATCCTGGGAACATTCTAAATACTTGAAATAAACTCAAGGGAAAAAACTGGACGGATCTCAAAGGTAACGACCTAGGCAATGGATATAGGACTACGATTAAGGAACTTAAAGTAGCAACTTGGAACGTTAGGGGAATAAATCACAAATTAGATGAATTGACCATGGAACTATAAAATAGAAATATTGACATAGCAGTCATTACCGAAACAAAAAAGAAGAACAAAGGATCCAAAGAAATAGGTAACTTCATAATGATATACTCCGGCATACCAAGTGAAATGTGGGCATCATCGGGAGTTGCTGTTATGATAAAGAAAGAATGGGAAAACAAAATATTAGACTACTCTTGTATATCACCCAGAATATTGAAATTAAGACTAAAAATTCTATCTTATACAATAACAATCACTGGCATCTACGCACCAGTAGAAGGCAACATTGATGAAACCGCAGAATTTTATGACGAATTACAACAGATCATAGACCAAACTAAGGTGCCTCCATAGCCAGGTGGGAAGGAGCAGCAGTGCATAGCACATGCTTCTTGATTAGACCGGGGTTTGAGCCCGTCACCACCAAATACGGAGGATGCGGAAAGGTCAGGGAATGACCACCACGTATCCCAGAGCAATATGGCCTTAGTTGCTAATGCTCCTAAAAACCAAATAACAAACAAACAAACAGACTGACCAAACTAACAAAAACGAGTATCTCATACTAGCAGGAGATTTTAATGCAAGGGTTGGTGCTCAATCAGTAGACAAATGTATAGGATCAGAAGGCAAACCCACGGTCAACAATAATGGAAGATGCCCAATAGACTTCTGCATTTTTAATAAACTTAAAATTACAAATACTTTTTTCAGACAGAAGAATATCCATAAATTCACATGGGAAGCAAGAAACACAAAGTCTATAATAGATTATATTATCATTAATGAAAATTTAAATGACAAAATTAGAGACACTAGAGTATCCAGAGGCAGTGAAATTGAGAGTGATCACTACCTAGAGAAAGCACTTTCAAAATAAAAAGAAATTATCTTAATAAAAAGAAGAAAATACCAACAAAAACTACTAAGAAATTAGAAATACATTTGTTAGAAGATGAAAGCACTAAATTCCTGTATGAAGTCGATTGAAAGATAAACTCAAATCAGATGAAAGTGATAATGTTGAGGAAATCTGGTCAAACATGAAAAAATCAATTCTGGGAGCTGCTGAAGAAAGTCTGGGATATAAACCTATAAAAAATAAAAACTGGCTAAGAACTTGGAATGAAGAATTGAAACAAACAATCAATGAGAAAAAAAAGACCTATAAACTGTTCCTAAAAACTAAAGACCTACATCTACACATAAAATATAAAAAGCTTAGAGCAGAAGTCAGAAAACCAACCAGAAGAATCTGACGAGATGATTGGGATAAATTTGTTAAATCTTTAGAACATGATATCACGGGCCCACAGAGAAGAGGTTTCAAAATTTTTAAGAAATTACAACTAGACACAAATGATCAAATAAAAACCATCTCCTAAGCAGAATGGAAGCAACACTATTCAAAACTATGGTACAATCCAGGCACTAGGGAATTGTAAGATGAAGAAAATATAACAATGGAAGAACTAGAGTTAATATTACAAAAACCAAAAAACCGAAAAAGCCCAGGCGTAGATAATTTGAATGTAGAACTATTTAAATATGGGAGCACCTTACTAAAAAAACGTACTACTAAAATTATTTAATATCATATGGCATAAGCAACAGACACCCAAAGATTGGGGAACAGGAATGGTAATCAATTTACACAAAAAAGGCTCCAGAAATAACCCTAAGAACTGCAGAGGGATAACACTGCTGTGAACTGCTGCAAAGCTATACTCTAATATACTAAAGAATAAACTTAATAAATACAGTGAACAATTCTTAGAAGAAGAACAATGTAGGTTCAGAAAAGGGAGAAGCACAATAGATGCCATTTTCTCACTACAACAAATTTTGGAGAAAAGAAGAGAATTCAATCTACCAACATTTCTGCTGTTTATTGATTATGAAAAAGCATATGACAATGTAAACCGGGAAAAACTTTGGCAGATTCTATGTGAAGAAAATATCCCAACCCAACTCCGGAAAGCGATTCAAAGCCTATATCAAAACTCAAAAATCTGTATAAAATATTCTAATGGCCAACTATCAGACCCAATTAACACCAATAAAGGAGTCAAACAAGGATGTGGACTGTCACCAAATTTATTTAATATCTACATCAATAAAATTCTTAAAGAATGGAAACGAACAATTAACAATGGAATACAGTCGAACAACAGGAATAAAATCCAAACTATATTATATGCTGATGATCAAGTTATAATTGCAAAATCCAAAGATGAACTACACATAGCAGCAAATGAGCTTAATAAAATAGGTAAAAAGTACAAGTGTAAAATCTCCACCTCAAAAATAAAATCAATGGGATTATGCGGAAAAACATACAAAGAGTCAAAATTATTATTGATGATAAAATAATAGAACAAATATCTGACTTCATCTATTTGGGAAATTTAATATCAAATGAAGGGAAAGACATCCACACTAAACTACAAAAATATAATAAAATGAATGGAACGATTAAATGCCACTGCGGAAAACAAATGACAACTGAAACAAAATTACGATTGCACAACACCACTTCAAAACCAGCTCTCTTCTACAGTTGTGAGACTTGGGTCATAAATAAGAAAGATGCACACAAACTAGAAGCAGCACAAATGAGATTTTTAAGACCACTATTAGGCTTTACAAGACTAGACCATCAAAGAAATTTAGATATCCATGAGAAATTAAAAGTAGATAACATAGTAAATAATATAAAATGGTATCAGGAAAAATGGATTAGCCACATAGAAAAAAATGAACCTAGACTGGATCCCAAAATTAGCCTTTAACCAGAGGCAGATTTAATGGCGGGTGCACCAGGCGCGCACCCTGGGCTCCGACTTCTGAAGGGCCCACGCAAAAACCCAACAAATTAGTTGAACATATTAGTTCAACTAATAGTTAAACTAATATGTTCAACTATTAGTTCAAAACTTTGTGATTATTATTATGCTATTATTAATTATATTATACATATATTATATTCAAATTTTATTGGAAATAAAAAAAACATTAATAGTACATAATATTTTTTATTTATTTAAAAAAATGGTTAACACGTATTTTTATTTTCCCTGTATCTCTCTTTTTGTAAGGGGCCCAATATTTTCTTCTGCGCCCGGGGCCTCAACCGACCTTAATCCGTTCCTGCCTTTAACTGGAGACTGCAAGGTGATCCGACCGAAGTGTTTAAGGCTTTGAATGGATTGAGCAAGTTTGATGCTGATGGCATTCTTCCTCTTGCTCAAGACTACACATGAGGAGGTATAAATTCTAATTGAGGAAAGATGGTTTCAAGGTTGATGTGGAGAAGTTTGCTTTCAGCAAGCAGGTAGTTGATCACTGGAACAAACTTCGGCATGTTGTTGTGGAAATGGGTAGTTTGAATGTTTTAAATTTTAAATGGGATAAGTAACACTTCAGTAGTCCCTGGTACAGAGATGTACCAAATCATGGGTCATGGGCAACAGTTTTAAACATGATGGATAACCATTGTCTTCCATACGATGACTCAAGGTTAAATAAAGAAAGAGACTTTTCTTTAACATAACATAACATATTTGAATAATCTCTTATTGTAAATGAGACATTTCAGTATTGGAACTGGAAAATATATATATATATATCTTCCCTTTATATGAAATGGAAATTTTGGGATGCTGTATATTTTTTGAGTTCTCAATAAAATTTAATATTTAATTTTATGTGTACTTGCCTTCAAGATTATATTTAGAGAGAAAGCATAAACACTAAAATGGGCATCAAATACAATTCAACTCACAATGAAAATTAACTGTAAAAATATTTTTCCTGTTAAAAGTTTCAAGTGTTGATAAGTTATAAGCTGTAAAGTGCAAAAATACTAAACATACAACAAAATGTAAAAGTAATCAGTAGGTTGAATTGATGCATGGCTGTTAACTGTTTACAATTGTATTCTTATAATTTATGGCTGTTGTTTTTGCAATAAAATATACAAATTTTAGTTAATAATATAATCAATGGCAGATTTTTAGAATGTCTATAGTAAAGTAGAAACAAAAGCAAGGCCAATCATTCTAGAATTTAATTTTAAAATTTTATTTATTTTAATTTTTTAAATTTGTAAACTATTAAACTCTGGATGATGCCTTTGTGCAATGCACAACCTGCACACCCATACATGGAGCTCTGGCAACATATGAAGACAACTCAATTTTAAGTGGATAGTTAATCATGATATGCAAATATCCTTATAGCAATTCTTCACTGAACTCATGTTAGAATTTAAAGTAATTGAAGTTGACAGCAATGACACATGTTTGTGCATGCTAAGTTCCAAGATTACTTACAACTGAGCAACAGCAAGTGTGCAGGGAGGTTTGTAAGGAGCTGCAACAGATGGTTACTGAAGATGGTGCGGTTCTGCACAAGGTGATTACGAAGGAGACATGGCATCATCATTTTAATGCAGAGAGTAAGCAACAAAGCTCTACCACATCGCCAACCCTGAAAAAAGAAAAAGTTGTGGCTTCTGCAGGAGAGGTCATGGTTATCTTTTTTTTGACATTCAAGGAATGGTTTACCAGCATATTATACCACATCATATGACTGTTATGGGACCTTACTGCAGAAATGTAGTTGTAGTAGTTTTAGGAGCATCATCCACTAAGCCTATATTGCTCTGTACACAATGTCTGTAAATTGCATGTGTTCTGTAGTCAATTTTCTGTTTGCTGTACTGCACACTTTGTGGGATCACATTCATTGCAAATGACCACAACTGCATGAAGGTGGGTGGATGCTACATCAAGACAATGTGAGACTTCACATTACTTATACTGTCATCAAGTACTTAGCCAGCATTAATGTCAAATGTGTTCCTCACCCATTCAACAGCCTAACCTTGCACCCTGCAATGTTTTTTTTTATTTCTGAACTTAAAGGAGCTGCAAGGAAACATTTGTAGGTGTCAGAAGTTGTAAAAACATTTGAGACTATTCTCAAACACGTGTCAAAAAATGGCTTCCGCCATGTTTTTTAAGAATGGCAGAAACATTGGAGCAAGTGCATTTCATCAAATGGGGACTACCTTGAAAAGGACCATCAAAATATGGATGAATAATATAGTTACGTTGTGAAAAAAAATTATGATCATTCTTTATTGAATAGCCATCGTATATACATTGTATTCTAAATTTAATTAATTTTCGACTCAAGCCATTTGTAATTGAATATAATTTAATAAAAATACATTATATTAAACATATGTATAATTAATTAAATTTAATATAAATATGATGAGTTGTTAATTAATAAAAAACTCAAATTAAATAAACACTAATTTATCTGTACTGCTGTCTTTACAATACCAGCTATTTCACACACTTAGATGTACATAATTACTTTATAAATACTAAACTGTATTTATATGAATGTTATAATTTTTATATTACTACTGGCACATGATGCAAAGAAGAAATCAGCCATCACAGAGAGAAATTAGGGGGGAAAAAAAGCACTACACTTCTCATCTGTCCATCCTAATAATGTATCTAAATCCTTTTTAAATTTATTCAAACTACACACTTTTTTTTATTAGTAGTATTAGTTGTAGTAGCATATGATGCAAGAAAGCAAGCTTATAAAGCAACAGACAAAAAAATAACCCCCCCCCACTCGCTGGCTGAAGGCAAACAACCTCATATCTATCCTTCCACAATTTGAAATTATGCTTCCTCATGTGTGTAGTCTGCACAAGAGGAAGAATGCCATCAGCACTGAGCTTGCTCAATCCATTCAAAGCCTCAAACACCAGTCAGATCACCTTGCAGGTGCTTAGTCTTCTGACATTGCAATTTGCAACACTGAAGCCTTTCTTGGTGAGAGCACCCTCTGTACCCTTCACCAATCTCATTGCCCTTCTCTGTACCCATTCCAGCAGTTCTATATCCTTCCTAAAATGAGGCCTCCAGATGTGTGTGTTAGTATTCAAGACATGGCCTGTCAATGACCCCATGAGCTGCTCTGGCAGTCTGTCTGCAATGCTCAGAAAACTTCATATCTGACTGCACAATTACCCACAGGTCTTTTTCATTTTCCACTTCCCTGAGTGTAGTACCACACAGTTGGTACGTTACTGCAGTACTTTGCATTTATCAATGTGAAACTTCAATTGCCATTTCTCAGCCCATCTGCCTAACTTTTCTAGATCCTGTTGCAGTAGCATACTGTCATTAAGCACCCTGCCAACCTTTGTAGCATCTGAAAAATTGGACAGTAAGCCTGATATGCCTTCATCAATATCATTGATAAATATATAAAACAACAATGGTCCAACACTAAACCCGGGAAGATTCCACTAATAACATTAGTCCTTGAAGAGCAATGTCCACTGGTTACCACTCTGTCTTCTACTTACCCATCCCTTTATCCATAACAGCAACTTGTCCTTAATGCCAATCTATTCCGTTTGATACAACAGTATCAAAAGCTTTCTTGAAATCCAAGTATATGATATCAAAATTATTGTTTGCATCCAGTTCCTTTGTTGTGCATTATAGTATCAAATCAAACTGGTTAAACAAGATTTCCCCTTAAGAAACTCATGCTGTGATTGCATTATAAGTGTATTTCTGTCTAGATGATCCTACATTACTTCCTTAACTAGAGATTCCGTTATTTTCCCTGGAACAGAAGTTAAACTAACAGGTCTATAATTATTCGTGTTACCCTTCGATACCCTTTGTGAATTGGAGATATATTTGCACATCTCTAGTCCATAATCTAGTCCTCTCCTAAATCTGATTGAGGTATTATAAGCCATGAATGAATTGAACAGACTTCATGCCGACAGAATCCTTCCTCTTTCTCAGTTTGCACACAAGGTGGGCATAAATTCAAATTGAGGAAAGATGATCGCAGCTCGGAGTGTGTAAATTTGTCTTCAGCCAGCAGGTGGTTGGTTGTCAGAACAAACTCTTATCTGGTGTTGTAGAGGTGGATAGTCTGAATACAGGCACGTTGAAAACCACTGAATGCAAATTCAAAGTAATTGAAAGTTGGTTAATTTAAATTTTGTGAGGGTGTTTCTGAAATCAGAACAATGGCAATACTAATCATTTGCTAAAACAAATATACATACAGAATAAAAGTGGTATATGCGTGGACTATTTTTGGTGGCATTATGTTGCATTGGCATCTTAGGCTGTTTTAATAGACTTAATGAAATCAATGAATGATTCAAACCATATATTGTTGTGCAACTGTGATATGGCCTTTCACAAAGCCATAAACAGCATAGGAATTTACTTTAAAAAAAATGGAGGTTGCTTTCCTGACAATAAGCATTCAAATGGCTGTCACATATAAATTTCTGTATATATTCCAGACTACAGTACAGGTAGGACCCGTTTTACAACATGGATAGGTTCCAGTCAAACAGGGTCATAAAATGAAAAGTCGTTGTTGTTGTTGTTTGGTTTTTAGGAGCATTAGCAACTAAGGCCATATTGCTCTGGAATATGCGTTGGTCATTCCTTGACCTTTCCGCATCCTCCATATTTGGTGGTCACGGGCTCGAACCCCGGTCTAATCAAGAAGCGTGTGGTACGCACTGCTGCTCCTTCCCACCTGGCTACGGAGGCGCCATGAAAAGTCGTAAAACAAGACCAAATTATAATGTAATTGAATGAGATAGGTTCCAAAAATTTCTCCAAGTATGCACTAATATTTCTGTTCTTTATAAATAATTAAATATTTGAAACATTTAATGCACGTTTTATTTATACTTATATATAAAATTAATAATAAAATAAAATTTTACTTTGATCCTGTGGAGTCATCACTTGAGTACGTATTTACTCAAGTGATGACTCCACTACCCGTTTCGTCCACATTAAAAACTAAATCAGGGTGGTAGTTGCCTTCGTCTATTAAGCGTTTAAATTCGGAAGGATACTCTTCCACCACTGCAACGTCAGCAATAGCAGCCTCACCAGACACTTTCACATTGTGAATTTTACAACAGTTTTTAAACTGATGAAACCACCCTTTGCTGGTCGTAAATGTTCCAGTGCTACCAGACTCCTCGCATATTTCATCAAATAGCAACTTTGCCTTGTCCAGAATTACCACCTGTGTAACAGGAATGTTATTTTGGTTCATATCATCAACCTACAATACTAACAATTTCTCCATTTTTTTCATTGTCTCACTGAGTGAATAAGTTGTTCTGGAGGATGACACACTTGTTATCCCTGTGTGAGTGCGCGCTTTATTTTATCAGCATTGTTCATAATCGTTGATACAGTAGAAGGTGCAAACCTCAACGCCTTACACACATCCAACGGATGCTCACCAGACTCCATGTGACGATCACATCCATTTTCTCCTTAATTGTTAGTGTTTTACACTCTTTTTGCCCCCCCAGCACAGAAACTGCCCTACGCTTAGAGCTCATGGTTACACAAAAATTATTATTAATGAGAAATAACACTGTGTAACCCGTTAACAATTGAGGAAAAATTCACAATGAAACGAACATGGCACACTGAAACTAAACAAAGAACCCCGGGGGAGCTCGCATCTGGCGAGTATGATTCCTTCTACTTTTGACTCTCTCTCTCTCTCTCTCTCTCTCTCAGGGTAACTTGGGAATTTTTTTTTTTTTTTTTCACTGGTGCAACATAAGCCTCAGGCTTCCTTGCACCATATGCCTATTAATAATAATAATAACTCTTGGCGTAGCTATCATTCCACCCACAATGCACCACGAAAAACAAAAATAAATGCCTAGCGCGTGTTTGGACTTGCAGGTGTTGCTGCAATGTGTTACTGAGTTGTGATTTTTTTGTTATTTTCAATTTTTTTAGGTAATATTTTGAAACGGTCGTTAATATGAAAAGTCATAAAATGGACCATCGTAAAACGGGACCTACCTGTATTAGTATTAGTTGTGGGAAATGATGCAAGAAAGAAAACCTATAAAGCATCAGGAAAAAAAAAATCTTCCCAAAAAACATATCCATCCCTCCAATAGCTTGTCTAATTCTTCCTTGAATTTATTCAAATTACCCACTTCCACAACAATAACAGATGGAAGTTTGTTCTAACAATCAACTATAAGCTGGCCGAAGGCAACTTCCACATATCTGTCCTGAAACCATCCTTCCTCAATTTGAATTTAAGCCCCCCCCCATGTGTGCAGGCTGAGTAAGTGAAAGAATATCATCAGCACTAAGATTGCCGAATCCATTCAAAGCTTTAAACATCTCAATCAGATCACCTTGCAGGAATCAGATCACCATTCAGGTCTCCTGGTGCCAGTCATATGTCAGAACAATATTTAGGTCTGGTTTTAAAGTATTAAGGGATTGGGGTTAATTAAGGGATTGGTTAATAGAAGGCTATGTTAAGGTCTCATAGTGACAATCCTAGACAACTTTTAGGCCTGGTTCTAGGGTAGTAAGTGATTAGCTTTCAGTCTTGAGGCAATTCTTTGAGATCTAACTGTGTAGACAGATTATGGGTAATGTTAATGGGGATAACCGAGGTTCCTTATTTTTGTTATTGTTTCTGTAATTCTTACTCTCATTTCTATCTATTATTTTTTCTTTTGTTTTTGATTTGTTCCCAATTCTGATTTTGAAAATATGTATGCAGTTATTTATTTATTTTTATTTACCTTTATTACGATTAATATTATTCAGTATGCTTATAATGAAGGCTTTTTTGTAAAGTGTTTGTGGATTACTACCAAAAGATTCACAAATGCAGACTTCATACAGAAACCTTCATTATGGGTATATGGCTGCATCTGTGGATCCTATTAACAGTTATTATTTTAAGAATCAGTGGAAATTATTTTAAAAGTTTTTGATGCTGCCAATACCAAATCCTTTCAGTGAAAGGCAGAGGTAGAGTTAAATCAATCCATTTTTAAGCATGTGGGCAGCTGCTGCCCCACACAACTTCCATATGTCCAGGTAAGATATGTAGATCACCCAAAAGGATTTCCCCACAATTTTTTAAAGTTATGTTTATGTTTCAGCATTTTTATCAATACACCATATAGATATACTATCTAAAAATGTACACTATTTTATTGCATGATCATCAACACATTCACATCTTGAAACAAGGGGCTAACACTTTATGGTAAAATTGTTATTTTGCATCATTCAGCCACTTCTTCCCAGCCTTCACAAGGAAATCATTATTTGCGCAAATTTTGTGTTCCAAATGTCACCCTTCATCTTATCAAAAAGATGGCAATCTAATGTCATTTGTGAGGGAAGTAGAGCAGCTCAGTGTCTGTCTTTTGAAGGAACAGATTTAGGCTGTCCTTGCCTAAATCCATTCTTCCTTTGAGAAGTGTTTAGGGCCCATCCCAAACACTTTCTGGAGTCCACTAGTGCCTCATGTGCCTGGACATAGATCTGCCCCAATATTCTGCAGAAATTATCTGATTAGTGCAATGGGCAACTGTGTTGTGGTTGATAGCATCATCCCCATACACTTGCAGTCACTTATTGAAGTTTCCAGTAGTATCCTTCTCACATGCATTCAATAACAACATGCTGCTTTTAATGGAATCCCTGGAGGCAGCCAAGCTTGATTGCTACAGCAAAACCTGTGGAGAGACATTATTAGTTTAAAAAGAAACAGGAATGATGTATCTATGCAGTATACAAATAACAATGCTGTAAAATAAATAACAGTGTTATAAAAAAATTTGCGGATCATTACTTTTGGAATAAATTTTGTATTAGAAAATACAGGTGGGTCACTTGTAGGCACCTGCTATCTCTTCTTGTTGGTAAATTCTCTCCTGACATTTGTTCAAAGTGTCAAAATAAGTAAAAAATTATCCAAGGTACCGTGCAAAAAAAAAGAAGTAAATCAGCTAAATTCTCTAATTTTATAACAGAAAAACACTTAATACCACAGATTAACAACATAGTTATCAATGAGTTTAGCAAAAAAATAAATAAATAATAATAAAAAAAGTTTCATAATTGTTATATTATTATTATTATTAGCCATATGGTGCAAGGAAGCTTGAGGCTTATGCTGTACCAGCCAAAAAAAAAAAAAAATCTCAGTTACCCTGAGAGAGAGGGTGTGCCAAGCCCATACTCACCAGATGCGAGCCCCTGGGGTTAATATGAAGAATTATATTTCCAAATTTAATTAACTGGTTTCCTATAATTTAATTTGTAATTTCATGCTCTTATATCTAACATGCAATTATTGTGTAATGTGTTATGTTATATCATATTATCATCATTTTGCAATCTTTCTAAATAAGATAAAAAATTGTATTCAAAATAAATCCCAAACATAAATTCATAAATTAAAATTGAGGAAAGACAATTGTAGAATAGATGTGCGGAAATTTGCTTTTAGCCAGCGAGTGGTTGATGGTTGGAACAAACTTCCTCTGTTGTAGTGGAGGTCAACAACTTAAATAAGTTGAAGGCAGAACTAGACAAACATTTGGAGTGAATGGATGGGTGAAATGGGAAGATTTTTATTTGCTGATGCTATATAAGCTTGCTTTCTTGCATCATATGCCTCTACTAATGCTAAATCTTTTTTGGTACCTACTGATGCTTTAACACATATGACATGTGGGTACCCTGGGTTATCATTCACTTCACCAACCTACCCACCCTTAAAGATTGTTCTGGTCTCCAATATATTAGTGACAGGAGTCCCAAGATGAGCACAGGAAATGTCCAAATATCTCTCCTATTCATAAAGATGAAAGTTAATAACACATTATAATTCTGTAATTATTCACTTAGAATAAATAATTACAGAATTATAATCTTCTAATTGTCATAATTTCAATTAGAAGAATTCTGTGCAAGGAAAAATTATGGAATTGATAATTAAAGAAATAATGCTAGATCATTTTAGTATTAGTATTAGTAATGGCCGCATGGTGCAAGAAAGCCTATGGCTTATGCTGCACCAGCCAAAAAAAAAAAAAAAAAAGTAAAATATCCGAACAAAACAATGATAAAAACAAAAAAAAAAAAAAAAATAAATAAATAATAATAATTAAGGAAAAAAAAGGGAATTAAACCTATCATCCTACGCACCTCCCCTAGCCGAAGGCACCATCCAGATGACCCTTGAATTTCCCCAAACTGTCGGCCTCCACCACCCATGAAGGCAACTTATTCCAGTAATTTATAACTTGCTGGCTAAAATAAAACTTCCTGCAGTCCAATCTAAACATTTCCCCCTGTAACTTGAATTTACGTTCCCTAGTTCTAGCATCATCTATAATCTTGAAACTTTCGTCCTCATTCATTTTACTGATGCCTCTCAGAGCCTTAAACACCTCAATCAAATCTCCTCTAAGGTGTCTAGTTTCCAAACTCTGCAACCCACATATTCGAAGTCTTTCTTCATAAGGATGCCCTTTTGCAGATCTCACCAGGCGAGTTACCCGTCTTTGCACCCTTTCAAGAAGCTCGATGTCTTTCTTTAGGTGCGGTCTCCAACTTGAACACAGTATTCCAAGTGTGGTCTAACATAAGCCTTATATAATGGGATTATCACATCCCTATCTCTACTTGCAAAAGTTCGATAGATCATCGATAGGACACCATGGGCCTTCCTTGCAACCTGTTTACAATGCTCAGAGAATTTCATGTCTGACCGTATCGTAACATCCAAGTCCCTTTCCTCCAAGTACTGGGTTTAGTTGAACTCCACCAAGTGAATAAGTTATTTTGGGATTACTGTTTCCCAGGTGTAATACCTTACACTTTGTTGGATTAAAGCATAGCTGCCATTTTTCTGACCATTCCTGAAGTCTATCTAGGTGTCTCTCTCTCTCTCTCTCTCTCTCTCTGAAGAAGCTCAGCTTGACAGTGATCATTAACTACTCTACCAATTTTAACATCATCTGCAAATTTAGACATCACGCCCTCTATCCCTTCATCAATGTCGTTTATGAAAATTAAAAACAGTGGTCCTAATACTGATCCTTGGGGAACCCCACTTCTTACATCAACCCAATCTGAGGAATAACCATTTATCACAACCCTCTGCCTCCTGCCTTGAAGCCATCCTTCTATCCATCTAAGGATTTTCCCAGTGATTCCAACCTGTTCCAGCTTATAAAGCAACCGCTCATGTGGGACTGAGTCAAAAGCTTTGCTGAAATCTAAATAAACAATGTCGAAATTATTCCCTAAATCCAGCTTGTGAGTGACCCTTTCAAAATAGCGAACCAGATTTGTTAAACATGATTTTTCCTTTATAAAACCATACTGAGTATCCTTGGGAATTTCAATTCGATCCAAATGATCCTGAATTCCACCCTTGATCATTGCCTTCATGATTTTCCCTGCTACTGCAGTCAGACTGACAGATCGATAATTTCCAACTTCACTTTTAGAGTCACCCTTATGTATGGGAGATACATTTGCACTTTTCCAATCCAAGGGAATCTCCCCAGAGTCTAGTGATGCTCGCATAATTAGCCTCAATGTTTCAATGCACTCGCTTGCCGCCTCCCTTAAGATTATAGGGTATATTCCATCAACTCCAGGGGCCTTACTGGTCTGTAGGCTCGAAAGTTTTTTCATTAAATAATCTTGCGAAATTTCAATATCATTAATTACATATTTTTTAACTTCGTTCCCACAATTTCCCATTGCCACAAAAGGTTTTTCATTTGTAAATATCGATGCAAAATAACTGTTGAGTTCATCTGCAACGGCAGCTGGTGTATTTAATACTATCCCCTTTCCCTTATGTAAAGGTCCGATCTGGTTTGTCCTGCTCTTCTTGGCATTTATATATGTGAAGAATTCTTTATCCCCCCTAGGAATTTTGATAGGAATGGAGTTATAAGGTAATCACAGCAGGGATTTGCTAAAAGGAGATCATGCCTGATTAACTGGTGTGAGGTTGTCAAAAGGCAATGGATGCAAAGAATAATTTTGTCATTATATCCTTTGATATTAGTAAAATCTTTGGACTGTACCACATGCACGATTATTGCTTATATTGGATCAATGTGGCATTGGCGACAAGTTACTGCTACCGATAAAAGCATGGTTAAGTGGGATAAGACAGAACAGTAATAAATGGCCATTGTTTTTATTAACTATGATTAGAGTCTCACACACAGGGTTCAGTGGCAGTGGTGGGTTTCCCTCTCTGTTTTCTAATATTTATGAATGATATTCAAGTAGGTATTTAAAGTTTAATGTTAGTTTGCTGATAATAATATAAAAGTGGGTAGAATGGTTAATAACATCACTTGAGTATGCACTACTTCGGGAGGATCCAGATGGGGCCTGTTGTTGAGGCTACATTAAAAACTGGATGGCTTTTTGGGAGTTTCTAAGTGGGACTTCTTTATTGCTTAAAAATTATTGTTTCTTGTTAAATTTTGTTTAAAATTAGTAGTGTAGTTATTATATATGTTTAGCCGATTAAGGTGGTGAATTTACTATTTACTTGGCCTTCAAAGTTGCTAAAAAAAAAAAAAAAAGCAAAGACAATTACTGTGTTGTATTGATACAACAGTTTGAATTCTGTTGCCACTGTTACAGTATTGATATAGGAATGATACAGGCATTAGTTGGTAGTTTTCTATGTAGTATTGCAGGAGTGTAATCAATATCAGAAATGTTTTTTACTGGGTCCATAAACTGTAAATTTAGGGCAATACAAACATGATTTTATACTGTAATTGTATCATATGGTACATAACATAATTAAGAACAGCATAGTTTGTATTACTATTAAATAAGTGGGATTAGTGTAGTGTTATTATTTTCGTATCTCTTAGTTTCATATGTTTTGCTTTTAATTAAATTTAGATCTCATATTGTTAATGCCATCACAATGAATTGCCTGTTATTGCACTATTGCAAATAAGAAATGCCTCTCTACAGTAGAGAAGATTAATGTTATTTATTCTCAGCAGATACCACCACCCACGGGTGATGGCAGTGCAATAACAGGCAACTCATTGTGAAGGTAAGATGTAACAAAAACATTGGCATTTCACCTACTTCGGTTATTTACCACAAACTAAAATGATGCTTTACACTAACTTGTTCATTTAATAAATTTAGATTAAAATCATGCCTCAGATTGGAGCAGCAAAGCAAATGGATCAAAGAAGTGGGAATCTTTTGGTTTGGGTAATAACTGCTGATCAGAAGTTCGGCAAATCAGGACTACATTATGCGCATTCCTTGTTCCCTCTTTGCAAAGCTACCTTTATCAGGATATGACACAGGTAGCTTTGCCTTTATCAACATATGATACAGGCATAGGGGATGCCCTTTTTCTTTTTTTTGTTGCAAATAGACTGAGGAAGTTAAGGGCAAATTCAATATTCTGATAGACTTATGAGGGATTGAAGAATAGGGTGACGCCTTCGAGGGATTGAAGAATAGGGTGACGCCTTCGAGGGATTGAAGAATAGGGTGACGCCTTCGAGGGATTGAAGAACAGGGTGATGCTTTCAAGGCATTAAAAGTGAACCAACAAGCAGTCAGATTTCCAACCCAACACTGGAACCCACACTCAAAATCATATAACACAGGGGTATCTTCCACAGCAGAAATCCTTGGTCATAGAGGAAGTTAGAAACTTGGTTATCAAGGAAATGGGAAATATACTGAGCAAAAAAGAACAGGTAGAATAGGACCAAGGTATGTCTCTCAGGAGATAAATTCAATAAAGTTGTAGAGCAGCTCTCATCTTTTAAGGGAACAAAACAGGATATTGTTGTACACATTGGTGCTAATGATATTAAGAGTAAGAGAGCTGAGGAATTAATTAACAAATACAGGACAACGTTGGGAAAAAAGTTGCAAGTTAGGACTGACACTGAAAATATCTGCACATCTGCCCAGACACAACAGGACTGAGTACATGATGAGAACTTTGTCAAGCATTTTAGCCCTGAGAAACAGTGCATCACTCATGGGGTAGAATTTTTCTCACTGTGATCTGTGCTTGTTAACAGGGGAGACTGCATTTACACGTATGGGATACACTTAAATAGAAGGGTTGCATCAAGAATATTTACTGAAACTATCAAAGCAGTGTTAGGTGGGATGAAAAACTGTGAGGATACACAGAGTAATAGATTAACAGCAGCTGCAGGCAGAGGTGAAAATCATTCTTGCATTGCTTCTATTGCAACCACCTGGAAAGCAAAGTGAGGGGAATTATAAGGCTTGCTGGTGGACCTCACAGAACAAGCAAATACATTTGAGGTATTAGGGTTACTAAGAGCTAAAACAGATTTATGTATATTTGCATTTACACTAACTAATGCTAGGAGCATAAGTGAATAAATTTGATGAATCTGAAGTGCTGACCAAGTAATAAAATGCAGATATTGTGAAGATATCATATACATGGTGTGATTCAGAAATAAGGGATGCAGAATTTGATTATGAAGAGTATAGTGTACATAGAAAAGGACAGGATGCATTTAGTTAAGAAGCACATAAAATTCAAGTCATCCAGTTGACATGGATGGTCAGTGCAGTGTGGAGTCAGTTCAGTGTGACACAAGCACAGTGAAAACAAAAATGAGAGGAGTGTGTTGTAGGCCTAATGACTGGATCTTGTGGGTTATCACACACACTAGCAGGCCTTTTGTGGATTTTAACAGTGTAAAATGATGCAAGAAAGCAAACTTACACAGCAACAGACAAAAAAAAAAAAAAAAATACATTTCACCTATCCATTCCCTCCAATAGTTTGTCTAATTCTTCCTTCAAATTATCTATTTCCACAACAATGGATGAAAACTTGTTCCAGAAATCAATACCCATTTGCTGATGGCAAACTTCTGCACATTTATTCTACAACCATTTTGAATTTATGTTACCTCATGTGCATTGTGCAGGAAGAAGAATTCTATCAGCACTGAGTTTGCTGAAGTCATTTAAAGCCTTAAACACCTCAGTCAGATCACCTTGCAGGTGCTTAGTCTCCCAACAGTGCAATTTGGCACTAAGCCATTCTTGATGAGAGCACCTTCTATTCCCCTTACCAATTTCGTTGCCCTTCTCTGTACCTGTTCCAACAGTTCTACATCCTGCCTAAAACGAGGCCTCCAGATGTTATTATTATTTTATTATTATTACTAGTCATATAGTGCAAGGAAACCTGAGGCTTATGCTGCACCAGCTATAAAATAATTTCTGAGTTACCCTGAGAGACAGAGAGAAAGAGTAAAGAAGTAGAAGGGAATCACCAAGAAAGAGAAGAATGATGATATCCAGCTTAGGACCCTGGGTGCGCCAAGCCTATACTCACCAGATGTGAGCCCCGGTGTATGTAGTACTCAAGACATAGCCTGACCATTGCCTTCTAAAATGCGATAATCACCTTCTTATCCCCATTAGCAATATTCCTATATATCGTTGACAAAACCACATGAGCTGTCCTGGCAGCCAGTCTGCACTGCTCAGAGAACTTCATATCAGACTGCACAATTATCTCTGGGTCATTTTCAGTTTTCACTATCCCGAATGTAGTACAACACAGTTGATACATTACTCTGGGATTACTGCTACCTATATGCAATACCATGCATTTATCAATGTTATACTTGAATTGCCATTTCTCAGCCCATTTGCCTAATTTTTCTAGTTCTTGCTGCAGCAGCATACCTTCATTACTATTATTAACCACTCTGCCAATCTTTGTATCATCTGCAAACTCAGACATTAAGTCTGATATATCCTCATCAAGATCATTAATAAATACAGAAAACAACAATGGGCCCAGCACTGAACCCTCTGGGATTACACTAATAAATTAGACACAAAGAGCAGTGTCCACTGATAATCACTCTCTGTCTTCTCCCACTCAACTATCCTTTTATCCATAGCAGTAACTTGCCCTTAATTCCACAATGCTCCAATTTGTAAAACAGTCTTTTATGTGCAATAAGTATAACTTTTATGTACCTGAAATCCAAGTATATGAGATCAAAATTATTTTTTGCATTCAGTTCCTCTGTAATGGCATCATAGTATCCTAACAAATTGGTCAAACAAGACCTGCTAACAAATGCATGTTATGACTGAAGTATAATTATACTTTTATCTAGATTGTCTTCATTACTTTTTTAACCAGTGGTTCTATTATTTCATGGAACAGAAGTCAAGCTAACAGGTCTGTAATTACTTATGTCACTCTGTCCCGCTTTCTGAATTCGGGATATATATGCACATTTTATGTCTACAGGGACCACTCCTGAAATCCAAACACAGTATGCTGTCATAATTATGGCTAAAGCAGTGGTTTTCAACTGAGGATTGCCACAGCACCCTAAGATGGTGCAACAACGTTCCAGGGGTGCCACATAATTTGGGTTTAAGTTACTTTAACTTTTTTTTTAAAATTTATATATTTATTTCATTATATGTGTTCCATAAAAGAAAATGACAGTATTTACATTGCCAACTGATCATTCTATTCACAATTTCAAAAAAAAAAAAAAAAAAAAAAACATTATAAAAGATAACAGTTTCATTACATACAATAGGCTGATGTAGCTGAGTGGTGAGGAGTGTGAGTGCAGTAGCACATACTCTTTGAGTTTACTGGGGTTCAAACCCATGACTGCTAAATACGATTAACATTTGTATTGATTGATTTATTGTAAACTCCACTGATCTGGTGGTCATGCTGGAGTATAAACAAGAACATTTCAATATTACATTCTGGTTATCCTTTTGTGCTCCCCTATTGAGTGGGACTCAATGTGACACAAGCATGTTCCTCTGAATTTATGTATCGAATTAAGCTCAACAATAAGTTGCTTACAGTATACTGAAGATATATTTTGCTACTTGAAAGAAATCTTTATTTGGATATATCATACTTTCCTGGAAATAAAAATGTTTTATATTTACTTTGTGGCAACAAGACATAGCACTGCATTGCATGCAGAAGTTAATTTAGAGTGGTAGGGTAAGCACATGGTGGAAGTAGCATGGTGCAAAAGGTTACAGAAGAAAAACTACACTAATCTTAGAAAAAAACATATTAATTTTCATTACAATAATATGACTAAAGAGATTATTGAATAATCAGCTGATATGTTTACTTACATACTGTAATGACCCGTTGCCAACACAAATTTCAGTTAGTAAAATACCCTTGATAGTAAGATGGACAAGTTTGTTATGAAGAAAAGAAGGCATGAAGATAATTGTAGTGAAGGCAAAAAAGACAAACATCAAGATGATTATTATAAACACGAAAAAGAAGACAAAGGTGGAGGAACATGGATTTACTTGGTGTGGGAATAAAGAGAGTCCTAGCCCAAAATGTGTTATTTGTGGTGACATACTGTCCAAAGAAGCAATGGTATCTAGTAAATTAAAGAGACATTTAACTCTAAAACATAGTCATCTGGCTAACAAGCCAGATAACTATGTTTTAGAATGTACTTTTAAATAACTGAAGAAAAGAGAGTCCAAGTTTTACCAAAATAACCAAAATTTCTAATAAAGCTCAAGAGGCTAGCTACTTAGTAGCTCAGTTAATTGATAAAAATATGACGCCTCACATAGAAGCTGAGACACTTATCATATCTGCTTGCAATGCTATAGTAAGGCCACTTTTTTGAAGCAAAGCATAAAATGAAGTTAAAAAATTCCTCTTTCTGATAATACCATTAGCAGATGGACAAGTGATATGTTGGCAGACATAGAAGAAAGTGTTTTTTTTTTTTTTTTTTTTTGATTTGGTATTTGTTGGCGCATCGGCTTCTGTGGCCATATTGCACCTCCCAAGGTTTTTGCAGTACTTTGATCCAAGCCTGAGGCGGGAATCGAACCGCGACCTTTGGGTTGCCGGGCAGGTACTTTACCCACTCGGCTAGCCCGGTCGGCTAGAAGAAAGTGTATGTGCATCTGTGAAGAAAAGTGAAATTTCTGCACTCCAAGTATATGAATCAACTGATATTGGAAGAAAGGCTCAACTACTTGCATTTATTCGCTTTGTCCATAATGATAAAATAGTAGATCAGTTTTTTTTTGCTGAAAAGAACTTAAAGAAACAAAGACAGGCCAAGGTATTTTCAATACATTAAATATCTACTTAAAAATCACGTCTTTTTGCCAAGCTTTGTGAAGAAGTTGGGACAAAACATGTTAATCTTCTCCTTCACATAGAAGGAAGATGGCTTTCTAGAGGCAAAGTGCTGTCATGAGCATTTGAACTGAAGGATGAGATTTGTGCTTTCTTTGCCATTGAAAAGCAAGAAGAAATGTAATGAAGGCAGTCAGAAATTAAAACATAAAGAAATATCTATCAATGAATCCTGGATAGAAATGAGAATTGAATAACTTCAAGTTGAAAAAAAAAAAAAAAAAAAAAAGCTGAGGGTAATTATGTTGCAATTTTCTACATCTTACCTATATGAGTTAGGATTTAGCAGTAACATTAGCAGAGTCATATAATGCAAGAAAGCAAGCTTATACAGATTCAGCCAAAAAAAAAACACCTTCCCATTTCATCCATCCATTTCCTTCAAAAGTCTGTCCAATTCTTCCTTGAATTTATTTAAGCTATCAACTTCTACAACGACAGATGGAAGTTTGTTCCCGCAATCAACTACCCGCTGGTTAAAGGGAAATTTCTGCATATCTATTCTACAACTATTTTTCCTCAATTTGAGTTTATGCCCCTTCAGGTTTATAATCTGAACTAGAGGAAGAATCCCATCAGCATTGAGCCTGCTCAAACCATTCAGGACTAATATCTCAATCAGATAACCTCACAGGTGCCTAGTTTCCAGAAGCTGCAATTGGCAGAACTTAAGCCTTTCTTGGTAAGAGCACAGCTTCACCAGTCTTGTTGCTCTTCTCTGCACTCATTCTAGCAACTCTACATCCTTTATAAAATTCGGCTTCCAGACCTGTACACAGTATTCAAGGTGTGGCCAGAGCGTTGCCTTATATGAGGAGATACTCACCTCCTTATCCCTGCTAGCAAAATCCCTGTATATCATTGACAAGACCCCATGACCTTCTCTATCAGCCTGTCTCCACTGCTCAGAAAATTTCATATCTGACTGCACAATTACCCCCAGGTCTTTTTCATTCTCCAGTACCCTAAGTGTAGTACCACACAGCTGGTACATTTCTCTCGAGTATCATATGCAGTACTTTGCATTTGTCAATGTTAAACTTTAGTTGCCACTTCTCAGCCCATCTGCCCAACTTTCCTAGATCCTGTTGTAGTAGCATACTATCATTACTATCATTAACAATCCTGCCAACCTTCGTATCATCTGAAAACTCCAAAATTAAGCCTGATATACCCTCATCAATATCATTGATAAATATACAAAACAATAATGGGCCCAACACTGATTACCACTCTCTGTCCTCTCCCACTTAACCATTCTTTTATCCATTGTAGCAACTTGCCCTTGATGCCATACTGCTCCAACCCATGCAGTAGTCTTCCATGCGCAATAGTATCAAAAGCTTTCCTGAAATCCAAGTATATGATATCAAAATTATGTTAATTTTGTAATTAATTAATGTAAATTGATTGTGCAGTCAGATATGCAGTTTTCTGAGCAGTGCAGATGTGTTGCCAGAGGAGGTCATGGAGTTTTGTCAATGATATATATAAGAATTTTGCTAGTGGAGACAAGGAGGTGATTATCCCTTTGTATAAGGCAATGGTCAGGCCACACCTTGAGTACTGTATACAGGTCTGGAGGCCTCATTTTAGGAAGGATGTAGAGTTGCTAGAATGAGTACAGAGAATGGTAACAAGATTTGTGAGAGGAACAAAGGGGTGTGCATATGAAGAAAGGTTTAAATCCTGCAAGTTGCAGCATCTGTAGACTAGGCACCTGTGAGGTGATCTGATTGAGGTCTATAAGGCCTTGAGGGGACATAGATTCAAATTGAGGAAAGATAGTTGTAGAATAGATGTGTGGAAGTTTGCCTTTAGCCAACGGGTAGTTGATTGCTGGAACAGACTTCCATCTGTTGTTGTGGAAGTTGATAGCTTAAATAAATTTAAGGCTGAACTAGACAAACATTTGGAGTATCCTGAAAGAGGCCTCTGAGGTCGGGAAAACTCATATCTAGAAAATAAACTCATACACCGACCATTGAACAAAATTTACTGTAACTAAAATTTTTACAAATAGTATAAAAACAAATTATTTACAATAAACTAATAATTGTATATTGCAGAATACTAAAAACTGTAATAAAAGATCGTTTACCATAAAATAAGCTAAAATATAAAATTAAGAGCGCTAAAAACCTGGAGCTTTCGAGAGCGTCAGCTCTCTTCTTCAACAGTAATATGACTTTCTGCAACATCTCCTTAAATAGCAGGTTCACGGTACTTCCACACGTGGTATTTCTCCACGTGGTTCAATCGGCACATGGTCAGAACCGGAAGCGGAAATGTCTCGGGTACGTGGCAAATAAAATCGTTCATCCGAACTTAATACAATTGTTTCAAAAATAGGACGACTACGCATGCCTCTATCTCTATTCATGGTATTCTTACTGGATGAACCAATCCGTAAACCCTCGAGCCATTTACACTCCCAGTATCCGTGTGCACGATCCAAAATAATAGCGTCCTCCGGTGAGATCTGATGCTGCTTCTACCAAAAATGTTTGGCCACGGCAGACTTACTGTAATCAGCGGTTCTTATGGCATTTAAATGTTCCCCCAGACGATCCCTAATCCGTCGTTTTGTTTCCCCCACATAACACTCCCCACAATCCGGGCATTCTATTCTATAAATAACTCCGCTACTGAGATCTTTTGGTATACGGTCTTTGACCTGAGACACAGCTGTGCACAGCCTCCGCCCAGGAAGCTGTCTCCGTCCAGCGTGTCTTATAACCCCGTAAAATTCTTGCCAGATGCTCAGTAAGGCCCGGATAGTAGGGGATGTATGCGGTGGCTACCAGGACGAACGACTCCCTACGCTCAGACACCCCTCTATTATCTCTATCCAGGATCCTCTGGGGGTATCGGCACTTTCTAAGTTCTGCCGTGACACGATTAATTTCTTTCTCTTTATCCTCAGAAGTGGTACGTTTTATCTTACTCTGTCAAATAAAGCTTTTGCTACACTATTCTTGTATTGTCCAGCTTGTGCTGAATTATAGTGGGTGTATTGACCTCTACACATGGGTTTTTTAAAAACTGACATCTTAAGCCTAGAACCCACCCTAGAGACCAATACATCCAAAAACGACAGAGTACCGCCCGTTTCCACCTATGAGGTAAATTGTATAAATTGGGAGAAGCTATTAAGCCAACAAACGGCATCATCCTCCCTCCCCTTCTGGACCAGGGCAAAGGTATCATCAATGTATCTTCTCCAATTCCTGATAGGAAATGAACACCCACTAAAAACCCTACTTTCCAACTCCCCCATGGCCAAGTTAGCCACGGTGGCACTAATGGGTGAACCCATCGCCGTACCGCGAACCTGCTTATACATAGTTCCTTGAAATAACATGGTAGTGCTAGCTAGACATAATTCTACCCCGGTACAAATATCTTCCACACCGAGCAGTGATCTATTACCAAGTGAGGAATCCCTGGTCAATGCCATTTTGTAGAGGTCAAATGTGTAGAGGTCAATACACCCACTATAATTCAGCACAAGCTGGACAATATAAGAATAGTGTAGCAAAAAACCCATGTGTAGAGGTCAATACACCCACTATAATTCAGCACAAGCTGGACAATACAAGAATAGTGTAGCAAAAGCTTTATTTGACAGAGTAAGATCACACTGTACCACTTCTGAGGATAAAGAGAAAGAAATTAATCGTGTCACGGCAGAACTTAGAAAGTGCGGATACCCCCAGAGGATCCTGGATAGATATATCAGGGGGGTGTCTGACCGTAGGGAGTCGTTCGTCCTGGTAGCCACCGCATACATCCCCTACTATCCGGGCCTTACTGAGCATCTGGCAAGAATTTTACGGGGTTATAAGACACGCTGGACGGAGACAGCTTCCTGGGCGGAGGCTGTGCACAGCTGTGTCTCAGGTCAAAGACCGTATACCAAAAGATCTCAGTAGCGGAGTTATTTATAGAATAGAATGCCCGGATTGTGGGGAGTGTTATGTGGGGGAAACAAAACGACGGCTTAGGGATCGTCTGGGGGAACATTTAAATGCCATAAGAACCGCTGATTACAGTAAGTCTGCCGTGGCCGAACATTTTTGGGAGAAGCAGCATCAAATCTCCCCGGAGGACGCTATTATTTTGGATCGTGCACACGGATACTGGGAGCGTAAATGGCTCGAGGGTTTACGGATTGGTTCATCCAGTAAGAATACCATGAATAGAGATAGAGGCATGCATATTCATCCTATTTTTGAAACAATTGTATTAAGTTCGGATGAATGATTTTATTTGCCATGTACCCGAGACATTTCCGCTTCCGGTTCTGACCATGTGCCGATTGAACCACGTGGAGAAATACCACGTGTGGAAGTACCGTGAACCTGCTATTTAAGAAGATGTTGCAGAAAGTCATATTACTGTTGAAGAAGAGAGCTGACACTCTCGAAAGCTCCAGGTTTTTAGGGCTCTTAATTTTATATTTTAGCTTATTTTATGGTAAACGATCTTTTATTACAGTTTTTAGTATTCTGCAATATACAATTATTAGTTTATTGTAAATAATTTGTTTTTATACTATTTGTAAAAATTTTAGTTACAGTAAATTTTGTTCAATGGTCGGTGTATGAGTTTATTTTCTAGATATAAACATTTGGAGTGATCGGATGGGTGAAATGGGAAGGTTTTTTTTTTTTTTTTTTTTTTTTGACTGATGCTGTATAAGCTTGTTTTCTTCCATCATATGCCTCAACTAATGCTAATGCTAAAAGCCTTGATGGTTTCATTTGAAAAAGAACTATTACTCATGAGACACACATAAGTTGTCTTGAGTCGAATGGGCTTTCAATAAAACCATAAACTAGATATTCATCCAGATACTGTCGACACTTTTTCTTTTCGGCACTTGCCACGATTGATGATGGGTTAAATAGCTACAAAGAATTAAATAATAAAATATAAACAATTTTTATTTACCTCTCATAGTTTATGTCACACAAAAGCACTGTGGATCAAAAATAAAGAACTTCCAATAAATCAATACTAACTGATTGATATCACTTTCACTTAGGAAGTAGAAAAAAAATTCAAATTATTATGTTAGGGTCACCCATAAATGATTACATATACCCATATATGTATTTTGTCTGTAAATTGCGTGTGTTCTATGGTCGATTTTCCTGTTTTGCTAGACAAACCCCCCAACTTCTGGGGGGCAAAAACCTTCCTATCTATGCCTGAGACCGACTAACTCAGCCACTGAGTGAAAAAAGCCCATTAAAGTTCCTCACATCATCGACAGGATTAGAACCAGGGCCTTTTCCACCTGGTGTGGGGAGGATGGTGACGATACCACTGTGCTACCCGTACAGATGCGTATAAAGTAGAAACAATAGATGAAACATTTCCTCATCCCACCATGCCTCATATATTGACCAATGAAAGAAAAGAATAAATAAATAAACCACGCCCACCACTCCGCCACCTAAGTCACAGCTGTCGGAAAGGCGTAAACTCCAAGGATTGTGGAGATATTACCTCTAAAAGCTCATTTAATGATGATGAAAAGCAAAGGTAGCGGAATTAAATCACGCCCACTATCTTCCTTTTGCCAAATTTCTCACTCACTCCTAATATAATATACCTATATTAAAAATCATATACATACATACATATATTGACAACTTAATACTATATGTGCCTTCAGGGCCGAGGTCCATATGCACTAATTCACAAGGTCAAAAGACCCCATACACAGCCTTTAGTTTAAAATTATGTATTCATGGCCAATTAAATAATAATAAATAAAATAAAAATATGGTACATAAACAAATAAAA
This sequence comes from Mastigoproctus giganteus, assembly GCF_048544385.1. NCBI lineage: Eukaryota > Metazoa > Arthropoda > Arachnida > Uropygi > Thelyphonidae > Mastigoproctus > Mastigoproctus giganteus. The sequence continues at coordinate 45,043,906 of NC_143582.1, read as the reverse complement.
TACAATAATTATAATTAATCTTGCTAAAATTTCCAATTAAATCTTGGTTCAATATGGATAAAATTGCACATAATACATACTAAATAGAGCCGGTATATTAGCCTGAAGGCACTGAATAGCATGTTGTGCTATCCAGTGCCTTTGGCTGCCATTCCTATACCTTGTGACGAAATACCTCTACTATCATTTAACAACATGGCCCTCCTTTTACAAATGTTATTAACAAAAGCTGAGATACGTTTAAAAACACTCGACTTACAAACAAATCCGGCAAGGTATCCAAATCCAAATGAAGGGTCTCCCATTCAAGTTTGCTGCATAGATCTTCATAATAGGGACGACAGAGTATGACACGAAGGCCAGTCTCCATCACCTCACGGAAGCACAAGCCAGAAGGGACCAAACTAAACTGACTCAGCCTAGACATTAAGCCATGCCCTGTCAGCAGGAAACAAGAACTCAAGTTGAACTGCAGCCACGATCTTAATTTCCAATTCACGGTTGTTACTGAGGGAATAAAGGTGTAGGCTTCCCTGTCTTTGTCAGAGTCATTCCATCTAGTTTGCCAAATATTCATTAACTCATTACGTGTCCTCCATCTCTCGACTGCAAGCAGCCATCCCTCATGCACCACCCCACCAGGCAGGCATCACCGAATGCCTAAAACCTCCGTGGAGATGCCCCTTCTAAGACAGTATCTCAAACTCGCGCAGATTACCAATAAATCTGCAGGAATCTTGCCAGATATTGCATTCAAAGCATCAGTAGAGACAGTACGCCAGGCCCTGGTGATACCTAGAAGAACGAATCCTTCAGCAGACATTAAATGCTTTCTAATTACATTTTTTACTTTATGATACCAAGCTCCAGCATCATATGTGATAATGGGACAAATACAAACTCATATAACATATTTAATGTTCATCCTTTGATTCCCCATTTCACCCTTATTACTCCGAGGAGCTTGGCATAAAGGAGTTTAATTTTTTGGTTTAAATAAGGTATATGACGTTGTTGTTTGTTGTTGTTTGGTTTTTAGGAGCATTAGCAACTAAGGCCATATTGCTCCAGGATATGCGGTGGTCATTCCTTAACCTTTCCGCATCCTCCGTATTTGGTGGTGATGGGCTCAAACCCCGGTCTAATCAAGAAGCGTGTGCTACGCACTGTTGCTCCTTCCCACCTGACTACGGAGGCGCCGTATATGACGTGTTTTGTAAAAAAAAAAAAAAAAAAAAAAAAACCAAAATGCTCTTCCAGATATACATCAAGGAACCTGTGGGCACACATATTCCTCAAAGAGACACCTCCACTACGAACAATGAGAAGCCTCGTCCTGCTTAGCCTTCCCTTCAGCAACATAGTGACAGTTCTGTCTTTAGAAATATTAAGCTTGTGCAAGGTGCTCCAATCCAACAGATCTTGTAGCAGGGCACTGGCCTTGTCTTCAATATCTCTCCTGGAGTTACTGGGAATCAGCAAAACTAAATCATCAGCAAAGGCGATGGCCTGTGAGTCCCCCATGTCCCACTCTAAAAAGTCATCTAAAACCATGTTCCCCATGAAGAGACTGAGGATCGACCCCTGCAGGTATCCCCGTTCAACCTGTAAAATCTCCTCCTCAAGAGAGGATGGAACAATTAAACTACGGTCCAAAAAAGTAATCCTGCAAGATGTTATTTAAGTACCCAGGACAGAGGGCAGTTCTCTGTCCTTGGTCCATGTTAAAAATCAGTTGTTTTGGGAGAAAAGCAAACCCAATGAGAGAAATTATATATTAAGGAATAAGATGTTGTCGGGTAGGGTTGAACTTTGGAGGGCAACAAAGCATTGTAATACCAATGATTTTTTTCACCCCCAAAAACCAATTTTTGCCCCATTGGGGCAATATCGGCCCTGTCAAGAATCCCTGATTTAGGTCTAAGCCTTGAACTGCATTTCTTGGTTGGTATGAAAAGCTTAGTAGCTTCCATGATTATTTTCCTGAATGTTCTCCATTTAGAATTTTGTTAGTAACATTAGTTTTCCCACAGTGTAGAACTCAAAAACTGTCTGGACCCACTGTAGTCTTCTTTCTGAAAGCAAAAACCTTTCCCTTTACAATTGATAGTAGTTACATCTTTAAGTAAATCTCACATCAATACATTATGAGCACTGCCACCTGGTAGTTTTTTTTTATCAGCAGATGCATTATCATTGTTGGTAACACTGGTTGGATCAATTTCCTTGCTGAAATAATTTCGAAAGTTTCTTGTAGGAAATATGCTTAAAAAGTTCTCATCATGCTCAGTTTTAAAATATTGTAAGTTTTCAAATTTCGGTTAATGACCGAAAACTAAGACCTGTAGTTGGTTTAATCAGCTTTTCTATTTATTTTTAAATAGTTTTTTTCTAGAATGTTTGGGAGATTTCTAGAATATTCACGAGCTTTCTATAACAATCGAGAATGTTCCGGAGCATTCTAGAATAGTGTTAATATGTTCTGGAAGTTTCTATAACTTTTGCCGGAGTTCTCTAGAAACCTTTCTACAGGTATATACAAAGGGTACTAGGAAAGTTTTGCAATACAGCTTTGTTTATTTAATTTTTTCAAAGTAATTTCCTCTACATTCAATACACCTCTCCATCCTCCGAAACCAATCTTTAAACCAGTTCTGCCAAGTTTCACTAGGGAGTAAAGCACACTCGTTGTCCCAAGCTTGTAGAAGGTCCTCATCACTGGAAAACCGCCTCCCTTTTAGCTTCATTTTCACATGCGGGAACAGTGCAAAGTCGCAGGGAGCAAGGTCTGCACTGTAGGGAGGGTGCTCGAGAAGTTTCAGTCCTGTCGTGGTCAAATATTCGGTGCAGGCTTTGGCGCGGTGAGCTGCAGCATTATCGTGATGGAGGTACCAGGTGTCCATTCTTGACTTTGGACGCAGGTTCTTCATAGATCCAATGACTTTAGGCATGCATTGTTCAATATACCACTTAGCTGTGACTGTCTTCTGCGTGTCCAAAACGACACGTTCCACAATTCCACTCGATTTGAAAAATACAGCTATCATTTTCTTCTTTACAGATCGGGATTTTCTGACAATTATGGGTGTGTCGTCATCATCAAAGACCCAAACTTTGTTTTGAGCCTTGGTCGGCAGATCGTAATAGTACAGCCAAGTCTCGTCACCTGTCACGATGTTGTTCACATAACGAGATTGTCCCTTATCAAACTTTTTTAACATCTCCTGGCACCAAGTCACACGTCGTGTCATCTGCTCTTCAGTCAGTTACTGCGGCACCCAGAGAGAACAAAGTTTCTTCACGTGCAAATGATCTTGCAGAATCGAACGAATTGCTGGTGCATTTAGGCCCAAAGTATTCTCTATCTGTTGGTAGGTCACTCGCCTGTTTTCGTCAAGCATTTTCCTCACAGCAGTAACGTTTTCCTCCGTAACTGATGTTCGTGGCTTCCCGGCCTCTCAGAATCCTCCAGAGTGAAATTTCCCCTTTGGAATTCTCTATACCACCTGAATATCGTTGTACGATGTGGACAATCATCATCTAGTGCAAGAGTCATTTCTTCTAAGCACTGGTCTATGGTTAAACCACGCACGAAATTATACCGCAAAACTGTCCTTATCTCATTTCGTGACCACGATGCCATCGCAAGCACTTTACACTCTCACTACTAATGAATAACTGAGCCCATCGACTTGGCGCGGCGGCTACTATGCACGTATGAACATGTCTCAACATGCAGCAACAAGCAGCTTCCTGTGATTCATTGTTGCGTCATATTGCAAAACTTTCCTAGTACCCTTTGTATATGAATGCGTTCCACACCAAGTTAGCATTTTTGTATTTTAAAAAGTGTATGTGTTTGAGACAGTAAGTGGTGAACAAAGTGAATTAGTGATTGTAAACAAGTGTTGTGTGCATAATCGACAATTTCTTAATTGTGTACTTATGTACATACCTGAACTGTACATGAAATATGTTGCGTTCTTGTAGAAATATGCCTGATAGCTTTTACTCCATTTGCAGCGAAGTAGTATTAAAATCTCAGCAGAAGCCACTGTCACAACTTGTGAGAAAAGCCTACGCACTCTATTCTGGATGTAAGGTCGGAGATCAAGATACACCTTATATGTGCTTCAAAAATTTCCTGTAGCTCATGTTCAAAGACATTAACAGGCTGGCTTAGAGGTAGTCATAAATCAATGCCTTTTACTGTTCCAGTGATGTGGCGGGGAACCTTGAGACCACATTATTGTTACTAGAATGTTACTTTTGAATGACTAATATTTCCGGGAAATCCAAGCATAAAGTAGAGTAGCCCAGCATACCTTCTGTTCTAAGGTTGATTCCTTACAATAATACAATGTCAGTTCCATAGCCAAAAGAAAACTTATGTACTTGACTCTGATTCAGGATCAGAGAAGGAGTCTCCAGAAGAGGCAGAAGCCAGAACAAGTACAGATCCTGACTTTTCAACTCTTGATACTGCAAAGTCACATCTAATCACTTGGGCAGAATTGAATGATTTGGTCAGAGATTTGGACCTCACCAAAACCAAGGCTCAATAGGATAACAGCTTCAGCAATGGAATACTCTTGAAAAGGGTGTCAAGGTGTCTTTTTGATGTGAAAACATCTTTGGTGGCACCTACTAAATTTTTCAGATTGAAGCAAAACTGATTGGTAATGAAATGAAAATGCGAGACAGAAATGATGCTAACTCAGTCACTAACGCTGATTCGGTAGAGTAAGTAGTCGGCATGAGTATAAACGTTACATCATTCATACTAAATATTTCGGACTGAAGTAAAAGCGATTGGTAATGAAAATGTGAGATGGAAATGATGCAAACTCAGTCACTAACGTTGATTCAGTAAAGTAGTGGGTTGAGCATAAAATGTTACATCATTCATAACTTCAGTTCTAGCTGTTCGATTTTAAAAATTTAAAGAGTTTTGATTTTCATCAAAGACATTTTCACATAAAATAAAATATCTTTCATGCATACAGAGTACACATGCGGCTTTGATACTGGAAGAGGCAATCTAACATAACCATCTATTACTCCATGGATGGTGCTTTGGTTTATTGTAATAATGTCCAGGAATTAATGAAAGAGTTACATCTGAAGCACATCCCCGAGCAGTGGATTGATTGATTCATTCATTCATCCTAGGTCAGTTTGAAAGCAGTTTTAACTCCATAATGGAAATAAGTATCCATCTATACCATTGGCCCATACAGTTCACATGAAGGAAAAGTACAAGAACCTACAGGTTCTTTTGCAAAAAATATTCTATCAAGAATACAAAAGGAATATCTGTGCCAACCTGAAAGTGGTAGCTTTGCTGACTGGGTTGTAAGGCGAATTCATTGTACTAATCACAGTTGTTAGGCCTATAACACACTCCTACTCTTATTTTTTCTTTCGCACTACTTATGTCAAATCAAACTGACTCAACAGTGCATTGTTCATCTATATCAACTGGATGCACTTCTTTTGATTTTATGTTTTTCTTAACAGCATGACACCTGCTCCCTTCCTATCCTGTCTATCCTTTCTGTACACATTGTACTCCCCAAATCCACTGCTAGGAGTTTGGTAAATAAATTTGATGAATTTGAGGTACTGCTCAAAGCATCAAAGGCAGATATTGTTGGGATATCAGAGACATGGTGTCACACAGATATAAGGAATGCAGAATTGGAATTTGGGGAGTACAACGTCTACAGAAAGGATAGACAGGATATGAAGGAAGAAGGGGTTATGTTATTAGTTAACACATAAAATCCAAGGAAGTGAAGCCAGTCGACATCACTGGACAGTGCAGTGTCGAGTCAGTTTGGTGTGACATAAGCATTGGGAGATCAAAATTGAGAGTAGGAGTTTGCTATACGCCTAATGACTCTGATGAGTATAATAAGAAACTGTACAGGGAAATAGAGTGGGCCAGTAAATCAGAGAGACTTATAAGGGGAGATTTTAATTTCCCAGATATTGACTGGAATTTGTGAATTGGTCACTCACACACTAGCAAAGCTTTTGTGGATTTATTGGATGATTGTTTTCTACATCAGCATGTTCGGGAGGCAACTAGAGGGAGTAATACTCTTGATTTGATTCTTCATGCATCAAGAATCTGCAGATAAAGGAACCACTAGGTGGCAGTGATCACAGTGTGCTGAAGTGAGATTTACTCAAAGAGGTAACTACCATCGGGGGTAATGGGAAGGGTTATTGCTTTCGTAAAGGCAACTATGATGGTCTGAGACAGTATTTAAATTCCATACAGTGGGACCAACTGATGATGTTACCAACAGCAAACTCAAAATGGGAAGCATTCAAAGAACTTATCTTGTAAGTTAGCAGGCTTTATATACCAACTAAGAAATATTGTTCAAGGTTTAGGCCTAAATGGATGTCAGATGAACTAATGAGACACATGGCAGAGAAGAAAAATTCATGGGATACATATAAATTAACATGTTACACAGAAGCCTATGATAGATATAAGCTTGTCTGTAACCAAGTCACAAAGGAGGTTAGGCAGGCAAAGGCAGATTATGAGAAATCTTTAGCAAAGGATGCAAAGAAAAACAGCAGAGAGTTCTTTACTTATGTAAACTCTAGAGGGAAGGGGATGAATCAGATTGGTCCCCTTGATATCGATGGTTCAACTGTTGATGATCCTGCTCAGGTAGCTAACAAACTAAATGAATATTTTGCATCGACATTCACACATGAGGAGTTATTTAGCGAGGGGAAAGCCAGGGGTGTATTCAACTCTAGCAGTAAGCTAGAGAATCTTGTAATAACTGAGAGTAAAGTGGAGGAGAAATTGTTGAAGACAAACACAAGAAAGGCACCTGAGGTGGATGGGATTTATCCAGTTATATTAAAGGAGGCAACAAAGGAAGTAAGAAACCCTTAGCCATAATTATGAGAGCTTCCTTGGACTCAGGGGAGGTACCCATAGACTGGAAATGTGCAAATGTGACCCCAATTCACAAAGGAGGATCAAAGGCTGATATAAGTAATTATAGACCTCTGAGTTTAACTTCTGTTCCAGGAAAATTAAGGGAGGCACTGGTTAAAGAAGCACTGCAGGTTCATGTAGACAAGACTTCAGTTATAGCTCAGACACAGCATGTCTTTGTTAAGGGAAAGTCTTACCTGACCAATTTGATTGGATATTATGATGCAGTCACAAAAGAGTTGGATACAGGGAATAACTTTGATATTATATACTTAGATCTTAGAAAGGCTTTTGATACTGTTGCAAATGGAAGACTGCTGCACAAATTGGAGCAGTGTCGCATTGGAGGCAAATTGCTGCTTTGGATAAAGGGATGGTTGAGGGGGAGAAGACAGAGAGTGGTAATCAATGGACACTGCTCATCATGGACTAATGTTATTAGTGGAGTCCCTCAGGGTTCAGTGTTGGGTCCATTGTTGTTTTCTGTATTTATAAATGATATTGATGATGGTATATCAAGCTTAATGTCCAAGTTTGCAGACGATACAAAGGTTGGCAGGGTTGTTAAGGACACTACTGACGCTATGCTGCTGCATCAGGATCTGGAAAGGTTGAGCAGATGGGCTGAGAGGTGGCAAATGAAGTTTAACATTGACAAACGTAAAGTACTACATATGGGAAACAGCAACCCCAGAGCAAATGTATCAACTCTGTGGTACTACACTGACAGTGGTAGAGAATGAAAAGGACCTGGGTGTAATTGTGCCGGCAGATATGAAGTTCTCTGAGCAGTGTATACGGGCTGCAAGAGTAGCTCATGGTGTCTTATCAATGATATACAGGAATTTTTATAGCAGGGATAAGGAGGTGATTATTCCCTTGTATAAGGCAATGGTCAGACCGCACCTTGAGTACTGTATACAGGTCTGGAGGCTTTATTTCAGGAAGGATGTAGAGCTGCTGGAACGAATACAGAGACGGGCAACAAGATTAGTGAATGGAACAAAGGGTTGCTCTTACGAAGAAAGGCTTAAGTTTTGCAAATTACAGCGTCTGGAGACCAGGCCCTGGCGAGGTGATCTGATAGAGGTGTATAAATCCTTGAATGATTTGAGCATGCTCAATTCTAATGGGATTCTTCCTCTTGCTCAGAATAATCACCTGAGAGGGCATAAATTGAAATTGAGGAAAGACAGATGTAGGATAGATGTGTGGAAATTTGCCTTTAGCCAGCGGGTAGTTGGTTGGTGGAACAGACTTCCATCCCTTGTTGTGGAAGTTGATAGCCTAAATAAATTTAAGGCTCAGCTGGACAGGTATTTCGAATGAACGGAGGGGGGGGGTGAAGTGGAAGGGTTTTTTTGTTTATTTTGGCTGATGCTGCATAAGCTTGCTTTCTTGCATCATATGCCTCTAATAATGCTAATATCAGTGTGACACCACGTCTCTGATATCCCAATAAGACCTGCCTTTGATGTCTTCACCAACACTTCAAATTCATCAAATTTATTTACTATACTTCTAGCATTGGTATACATGCAAGCATACATGCACCTATTCTATTCCTAGTTACCCTGACACATCCCATATACCCACCTGTTTCACGATGACTGCCATCATTCCCTGAAACCCCCAGCATCCCTCGCTCCAGGTCACTACTTATTCTAAAAAAATTTTACAAGAATCACCTTCACCTCTGCCTGCGATTAATTTTATCCTTTTAGTCTGTGAATCCCCCAAGCTAGCAGTTTTCCGACCTGCCCAACACTGCCTCGATAGCATCAGCAAATATTCTTGCACCCTTTCTATTTAAGTTTATCCCATCTCTGTAGAAGCAGTCTATCCTGTTAACAAGCACAGACCATGCTGAAAAAAATTCAACCCCTTGATCCTTGCACATTCCCTCCAGGGCCGAACTGATTGACAAGGCTCTCATCATGAACTACCTCCTATTGTGTCTGGGCAGAATTGCAGACACTTTCAAATTTAAGTGGCAGAGGAGAGAGAGTAGTAATCAGTGGAAACTGGCTGCTCTTCATGGACTAATGTTATTAGTGGAGTCCTCAAGGGTTCAGTGTTGTTTTGTATATTTATCAATGATATTGATGAAGGCTTAATGTCGAAGTTTGCAGATGATACAAAGGTTGGCCGGGTTGTTAATGGCAGTAATGGAAGTGTGCTTCTGCAACAGGATCTAGAAAATTTGGGCAGATGGGCTGAGAAGTGGCAACTGAAGTTTAACATTGACAAATGCAAAGTACTGTATATGGGTAGAAATAACCCCGAGAAACGTACCAACTGTGTTGTACCACACTAAGTGTAGTACAACTGTGTTGTAGTACACTCAGCATGGTAGAAAATGAAAAAGACCTGGGAGTAATTGTGCAGTCAGATATGAAGTTTTCTGAGCAATGCAGACAGGCTGCTAGAGCAGGTGATGGGGTATTGTCAATGATATACAGGAATTTTGCTAGTAGGGAAAAGGAGGCGATTATCCCTCTGTATAAGGCACTGGTGAGGCCAAGCCTTGACTACTGTGTACAGGTCTGGAGGCCTCATTTTAGGAACGATGCAGAGGGTGCTTGAGAATGTACAGAGAAGGACAAAAAGATAGGTGAGGGGAACAAAGGGGTCCTGTTACCAAGAAAGGCTTAAGTTGTGCAAATTACAGTGTCTGGAGACTAGGCACCAGCAAGGTGATCTGATAGAGGTGTATAAAGCCTTGAATGGGTTTAGCAAGCTGAATTCTGATGGAATTTTTTCGCTTACTCCGATTACGAACCCGAGGAGTCATAAATTAAAATTGAGGAAAGACAATTGTAGAATAGATGTGTGGAAATTTGCCTTTAGCCAGCGGGTGGTTAATTGCTGGAACAAACTTTCATCTGCAGTTGTGGAAGTTGATAGCTTAAATAAATTTATGGAGGAACTGGACAAAGTTTTAGATGGGAATGGATGTGTGAAATTGTTTTTTTTTGGCTGATATTACATAAGCTGATATGATAATCACTACTGATAATAAGATAAAGTGTATTATTCCCTCTATTTGCCTCTTGAGCATGCTGCTATAGTAAATAATCATTCAGTAAATATCTGGGAAGTTAAAATCCCCCATTATAAGACATTTCTCTGTATAGATGTTCATTGAACTCATCAGAATCATTAGGCCTACAACACACTCCTACCTTCATTTTTGCTTTTCCAGTGCTCATTTCACACGAAACTGATTCAACACTGCACCACCAAAGTCAGGATGCACTGCCTTAGATTTTATATGTTTCTTAACTAACAGCATAAATCCTCCTCCCTTCCTATACTTTCTGTACACAATGTATGGTAGTGATGATTCTGATGTGTGAAAAAGAGAAAGTTACTCTCCAGAAAGAGGTTTCTTTCCTGCTCACTTTGGAGAATAATACAACTCTTGTATACTACTACAATGTGAAAAGTAAAAAGACAGTAAAATAATATGCACATTAAGGACATGAGTGCATAAAACTTTTTTTGTCAAAAAATTTTAATCCAAAATATGACCCTCCCACCTTTCATACTTTCCACGTAATATATTTCATCTTTGGTTTGAATGATTAATATTCATTTCATTATTTGTGCACATGTTTTGATTTGAATCCTTTAGTAAGCACCTGAGTGAATTGGCTCTACTGGAAAAAAAAAAAAAAAAAACTAGTTATACTGAATAAAAAGAAAAATTCAAAAATTTACACATCTGTTGGAATTATATCATCTTCCAGCATCGTACAGTAAACTTTCAATTTAACAGACTCTTGGAAATATTGAATGGCATACATTGACATAACTGCTTCAGTCTGATTCTAATGTATTATCAATTAAAATTTTTTCAAAATAAAGCAGAGTGCCAGGGAGCCAGGATTTTTCTCTTCATTACCTTCCATCAGCCTGCCGAATGCATCAGATATCAGTAGAAAATAATTTGAATCTCCAGTGATGAGGATACTTGAGAGTTCTTCAGACTGAGTAAGCTTTAGTTTATTTCCACAGCAAAATTTCAGGCTCTTATACTTCACACAAGTGCAGTAAAATAAACATTTAATGCTTTTTAATGCCTAAGGCACTTTTTCATAACATTTTAGCTACTTCAGTGAGTATATGTATTTCTTTTAAGTTTAAAGGACAATCAGACTTAGTGGATATGCCTTATCCCACATAGTGAGATAAGGCCTATTTGATAAATGTTGAAATCTATTAAAGACGCTATCACTGTATTCTATTTTTCCATCATTAATTTTTTTTTTAATTGGAAACTATAGCTGTACAAAATTCTTTAGGTACATGTTTTTGTACAAAGTATGGCACACACCATTCTGTTAATATTCCCATAGCATCTTGCTTTCAACTTAAAATGTGCCTGCTTTGTATCACTGAACACTGGAAAAGCCACAATAAATGTTTTTTATAATGACACTACTGTTATTAAAGATATTATTATTATTATTATTTTTTCCATTCAATATAGAACTGCCAGAATAAAGAATAAAATCGTAAAGTGCACCATTTTTAACTGTTTCTTGCCTTTATATTCGAAAAAAGCTAGATAGTGTATAAAATAATAAAATAAACCACAAACGCACTCTTGGATTGTTTGTCATACCTGACAGAAGGTTAACAGTTATGAAGTCAGTTATAAAAATCATGAGAATATGTAACCCTTTCAACAGTGTGTATATAGACCTATGTTTTGAAAGTCCTGTCAAACAATATGTTCGTTTAATGTAACTATCTTGAACTTTTTCTGGTATGAAAAAATTCATCTCTTATCTGTGATTCCATCTAACTTTAGACACAATTTATAACAAATGGCAGCACAAAAAGAGGTCTGAAAACTGAAGGAGAAGATCATCACACTGTTAACCTCACTTATCTGATTTTGGCTTACAAAACTGAAACTGAAGAATTTTTGTGAAAATGAGATCTATGATTTGATAAAACTAAATCATGTAATATATAAAAAGATGTAGAGGATAGTATTGCATCAAAAATAGTAATGATAAGTTTTAATTATAAATGTTTTACAATTTTTTATATATATATATATATATTTTTTTTTTTTTTAAATTATTATTGATTTTTGACAATAATTTTAGGGTAAATTTTTGACAAAATAAAGTCAAAATATGAACATGATATTTTTAAGCATTACTATAATGTTTTACTTATTAACTTTTACTTATTAATTTTATGTATTAAAAATTTACTTATTAATTTTTACAAAATAACTGATTGCTGAAAGGGTTAAACAAACAGCTGCAAGAAACCTTAATATTATTATGCAGCACAATTGGTTAGGAGTTCCACCTGGGTCACATTAATGTTAATAAAGGCAAATAAATGCAAAGAAGCCAGGCTTATTTTAGCCTTAAAAATATTTCAAAAATAATAAAAAATAAATAAGTAAAAAAAGAAGTCACCAAGTTCCATTCATTTACCTGGATAGAGCCAGGATCTCTACAACCCTTACTTAAGTTTACAGTTCTATAGGATTAGGTGGTAATTTATTCCAATAGTTAATAACCCTTTAATTAAATGAGAATGTTCTTATATCCAGGCAACAACTATCCTTCTTTAAGTAATTCTAAATTTTTAACTCATGTATATAGAAAATCAGGAAATAACATAAAAATCAGGAAAGGAGAGTATAAATACTTTGTACATCCAATAAAAATTTTGTATTTCTGAAATTGTCCTTTGGAGTCATATAACAATTTAAGTTCATCCTTTTCAGTATAATTATTTTTAATACAAAAAATGTTAAATATTCTAAGATACCTAATTATTATTCTAAATCTGGCAGTGGTCATACTACACCTCAAGTATAACATAAAAACAATCTTTACACAAAAATTTTTAGTTGAAGGTTAATGGCTAAAACTTTATGTACTTTCCTAAATATTGAAACTGTTTTGCTATATAAGCTTACGGTTTACACAGTGTAATTGTGTGAGAGTACCTGTCAGACGAAGCATAAATATTTTTTCAACATTTTTTGTTTAGTGGCAGTGCTACACTCCTAGTTGTTTCAATGCCCCCAAAACATATATCTGCTTTGTGCATCTATGTATATATACAAGGGTCGGTCATTGACAAAATGACCGACCTTTGTATATACTTACTTAAGCATATACTCATTGTGGTTATGAGATTTAATTGCACAAGATGTCATAAACCTTAGTCCATGAAATACTTTTACGTTAATTTAATTTTAAATTGGTTTCAATTTCTTCCAACCACTTTAGTTCTCATTTTATATATATATATATATATATTTAGGATAGCTCAGTGGGCAGTAACTATCCACTGTAATATAGAAGGTTAAGCCAAATGCATGCCAAATAATATTATTATTTCAAGTATATATATCTCACCAATGAAGTATATCAACAGTGAAATACAGTGCAACCTAGATATAACATGCCTCTTCATACCATGGTTTCTGATATACTGTATTATATATACCGGCAAATTATGAAGAAAAAAAAAAAAAAAGTAGTGTGTTCAAAACACGAACAATGTCATATTGGAAACTGGTTATTTGTTATTTTGGTTTTTTTTTAGGGGCATTAGCAACTAAGGCCATATTGCTCCGGGGATAGCATTAGCATTAGTAGAGGCATTTGATGCAAGAAAGCAAGCTTATGCAGCATCAGCCAAAAAAAAAAAAAAAAAAAAACCACTTCCACTTCACCCCTCCGTTCGTTCAAAATACCTGTCCAGCTGAGCCTTAAACTTATTTAGGCTATCAACCTCCACCACAAGGGATGGAAGTCTGTTCCACCAACCAACCACCCGCTGGCTAAAGGCAAATTTCCGCACGTCTATCCTACATCTGTCTTTCCTCAATTTGAATTTATGCCCTCTCAGGTGATTATTCTGAGCTAGAGGAAGAATCCCATCAGCATTGAGCATGCTTAAACCATTCAAGGCTTTATACACCTCTATCAGATCACCTCGCTGGTGCCTAGTCTCCAGACACTGTAATTTGCAAAACTTAAGCCGTTCTTCGTAAGAGCACCCGTTTGTTCCATTCACTAATCTTGTTGCCCTTCTCTGTACTCGTTCCAGCAGCTCTACATCCTTCTTGAAATGAGGCCTCCAGACCTGTATACAGTACTCTAGGTGTGGCCTGACCATCGCCTTATACAATGGAATAATCACCTCCTTATCCCTGCTGGAAAAATTCCTGTATATCATTGACAATACTCCATGAGCTACTCTTGCAGCCCGTCTGCACTGCTCAGAGAACTTCATATCTGCCTGCACAACCACCCCCAAGTCCCTTTCATTCTCTACCACTGTCAGTGTTGTACCACAGAGTTGATACGTTGCTCTGGGGTTGCTGTTTCCCATGTGTAGTACTTTACATTTGTCAATGTTAAACTTCATTTGCCACCTCTCAGCCCATCTGCTCAACCTTTCCAGATCCTGTTGCAGCAGCATAGTGTCAGTAGTGTCCTTGACAACCCTGCCAACCTTTGTATCGTCTGCAAACTTGGACATTAATCCCGATATACCATCATCAATATCATTTATAAATACAGAAAACAACAATGGACCCAACACTGAACCCTGAGGGACTCCACTAATAACATCAGTCCACGATGAGCAGTGTCCATTGATTACCACTCTCTGTGTTCTCCCCCTCAACCACCCCTTTATCCATAGCAGTAATTTGCCTCCAATGTCACACTGCTCCAATTTGTGTAGCAGTCTTCCATGTGCAACAGTATCAAAAGCCTTTCTAAGATCCAAGTATATAATATCAAAGTTATTCCCTGCATCCAGTTCTTTTGTGACTGCATCATAGTATCCAATCAAGTTGGTCAGGCAAGACTTCCCCTTAACAAAACCATGCTGTGTCTGAGCTATAACTGAAGTCTTGTCTAAATGATCCTGCAGTGCTTCTTTAACCAGTGCCTCCATTAATTTTCCTGGAACAGAAGTTAAGCTCACAGGTCTATAATTACTTGTGTCAGCCTTTGATCCTCCTTTGTGAATTGGGGTCACATTTGCACATTTCCAGTCTATGGGTACCTCCCCTGAGTCCAAGGAAGCTCTCATAATTATGGCTAAGGGTTTGCTTACTTCCTTTGCTGCCTCCTTTAATATAACTGGATAGATCCCATCCACCCCGGGTGCCTTTCTTGTGTTTATCTTCAACAGTTTCTCCTCCACTTTACTCCCAGTTATTTCAAGATTCTGTAACTTACTGCTAGAGTTGAATACACCTCTGGCATTCCCCTCGCTGAATAACTCCTCATGTGTGAATGTCGATGCAAAATATTCATTTAGTTTGTTAGCTACCTGAGCAGGATCATCAACACTTGACCCATCTATATCAAGAGGACCAATCTGATTCATCCCTCTCCTTCTAGAGTTTACATAAGTAAAGAACTCTTTGCTGTTTTTCTTTGCATCCCTTGCCAAGGATTTCTCGTAATCTGCCTTCGCCTGCCTAACCTCCTTTGTAACTTGGTTGCATATCAACTTGTATCTATCATAGGCTTCTGTGTCATGTGTTAATTTGTAAGTATCCCATGCATTTTTCTTCTCTGCCATATGCCTCATTAGTTCATCTGACATCCATTTTGGCCTAAACCTTGAACAATATTTCTTAGTTGGTATGTAAAGCCTAGTAGCTTCCAAGATAAGTTCTTTGAATGCTTCCCATTTTGAATTTGCTGTTGGTAACATCATCAGTTGGTCCCACTGTATAGAATTTAAATACTGTCTCAGTCCATCGTAGTCGCCTTTACGGAAGCAATAACCCTTCCCTTTACCCCTAATGGTAGTTACCTCTTTGAGTAAATCCCACTTCAGCACACTGTGATCACTGCCACCTAGTGGTTCATTTATCTTCAGATTCTTAATGCATGAAGAATCACTGCTGATAATCAAATCAAGAGTATTGCTCCCTCTAGTTGCCTCCCGAACATGCTGATGTAGAAAACAATCATCCAATAAATCCACAAAAGCCCTGCTAGTGTGTGAGTATCCAGCCCCCAAATTCCAGTCAATATCTGGGAAATTAAAATCTCCCATTATAAGACACTCTGATTTTCTGGCCCATTCTATTTCCCTGTACAGTTCCTTATTATACTCATCAGAGTCATTAGGCCTATAGCACACTCCTACTCTCAATTTTGATCTCCCAATGTTTATGTCACACCAAACTGACTCCACACTGCACTGTCCAGCGATGTCGACTGGCTTCACTTCCTTGGTTTTTATGTGTTTCTTAACTAATAGCATAACACCTCCCCCCTTCCTATCCTGTCTATCCTTTCTGTAGACGTTGTACTCCCCAAATTGCAGTTCCGCATCCCTTATATCTGTGTGACACCACGTCTCTGATATCCCAACAATATCTGCCTTCGATGTTTTGAGCAATACCTCAAATTCATCAAATTTATTTACTAAACTCCTAGCATTGGTGTACACGCAAGTATACCTGCACCTGTTTCTATTCTTAGCTACCCTAACACAACCCATGTGTTTACTTGTACCACAATGGCTCCCAGCAGTCTCTGAAATACCATGCATCTTGTTTTTCAGGCTTCTGCTCATTCTAATAGAAGCAGTGCAAGAATCTCTTTCACCTCTGCCAGTGGCTACTGTCAATCTATTGGTCTTTGTCTCCCCCCAAGCTAGCAGTTTTCCGACCCACCTAACACTGCCTCGATAGCATCAGCAAATATTCTTGCACCCTTTCTATTTAAGTGTATCCCATCCCTGTAGAAGCAATCTCTCCTGTTAACAAGTACAGTCCAGGCTGAAAAAAATTCTACCCCTTGAGCCTTGCACAATCTTTCCAGGGCCGAATTGATCGACAAGGCTCTCATCATATACTCCCTCCTATCGTGTCTGGGCAGAATTGCAGACACTTTCAAATTCAACCCTAATTCTCTGCTTTTGTTCAACAGTGACCTGTACTTGTTAAGTAATTCTGCCGGTCTCCTACTCTTAATATTATTAGTGCCAACGTGTACAACTATATCACCTTTTGTGCCCTTAAAAGATGATATTCGTTCTACAACGTCATCAACCTTTGCCCCTGGCAGACATACCCTGGTCCTGTTCCACCTATCATATGCGGTGGTCACGGCACTGAAACTCCGAGTCACCGCATCCTCCGTATTTGGTGGTCACGGACTCGAACCCCGGTCTAATCAAGAAGCATGTGCTATGCACTGCTGCTCCTGCCCATCTGGCTACAGAGGCACCCTTGGAAACTGGAAAATGTGAATACTGTATATACTTATTTCTACGGTACATCACACTACCATATTTCCAACAGGAGAAATTAGCTAAAAATTTGCTGTGATATATTCAATACTCAGTTGCAGCATAATTTTTGTAAACAAAAATCATTGCCAGAGATTAATTACTGTAGACACCTAGTTTCTCCCATCAGCTAGAGATACAATAAAAAAGTATATCAGTGGAATGCTAATCAGAAACTGCTACACCTGGAGGGGAATACAGCTATCATTTGCTGCATGCATTACATTAGTTACAAAGTAAATTTTTGTAAACAACAGCACGTGACATCCTTTTTTTGATGAGAAGTTTCATTCAGGATAGGAAAAACTGCTAAGGGGTAAACCAGATAAAAATATACATGAACTGACAAGTGATTTATGGAGAAATCACATGACTTCACTTTGTCACTATAAGAGGCTGGACAAAAATCTAAATCAAAACCAAAGGTTTTGATTTAGTAGATTAGGTTTTCTGTAAACACAGTAAATTCTAGGACATCAGAAATAAATACACAGAAAAATTAATAAATGAGCAAAACTCTAAGAAAATCCTTAGAGTTACTCTCACAATCAGTTGGAAGAGCTTACCTGTTAACATGATCCATACATGGAGTCTCTTGGTCTGGTTGGGGAAGACTGGCATAGTAGGAGTGGGTAACACTGTTTATATAGGTTGGGGCTGATTTGGTATAGCCAACAGGAGGTTGTTCCTCACAAACCTGGCAGATTTTGGATACAGGGATATATTATAGGGAGGGAGAGAGAGAGAGAGAGAGAGAGAGAGAGAGATTAGGATGGTTATGAGGTGGTTTCGAGGCGGAGGTGAATTTGAGAGTAACTCTAGGGATTTTCTCAAACTATATTTATTAATTTATGAGTTAATTAAATTATAAGCAAAAGTGTAATAATTACACAACAATTGTATATGTAAAGGACTATAGCATAATTAGAATACCTTGTATTGTAAATAATCAAATATCATTAAAATTATACTTGTAATAATTATACAACAATTGTACATATAAAGGACTATAGCATAATTAAAATACATTGTATTGTAAATAATCAAATATCATTATTATATTGAAAACTTGTAGGACCACTCCTCAAACAATGTTCTATCCCCCCATAGACTTGAAGATGGGAAACAGTGAGTTCTTGAAATGTAGCCATAAATAGTTTAAGTGTTTAGCATTGAGATGATTTAATTCCTCTAAAACTGTATCATTTTGATAATAAATTACTTAGTCTACCATAATAATAATAATAATAATAATAATAATAATAAGATTCTTTATTAACATAAATTTTATACAATAATGATTCCGTACACAGAAATCCAGAGGAATCTTACAATTTGTTGTTTATACAAGTGATTTTGTTTTATATAAAAAAAAAAACTATATATATATGTATCTATAATAATAATAATAATAATAATAATTAATAGATCAAAGCAAAGATGATAAACAGAATGTAAAATGAATGAAGTAGTAATTACAGCGAAAACGGACTACAAGTTGAGCAGAACATGAAATGACATCGGCTAGCTAAGATCGGCACTTACATAAATGTCCTTTACAAACAGCAAGATGGGCCAAGATGCCATCGCGATATGCCTTGTCTATAGTCCACAGGTCGATGTCGATGTTGAGCGAGTTGAGAGTATCCAGAGTCACATTAGGGAAGTGTCTTTTGAAATTCTGTAACCGCTGGAGCCTTGAGCACAGGGAGGGAGTACTACGGAGATGTCTGCCTGGCAAACGCCAACCAACCGTGTTCCAGATGTTGATGTGATCCTGCTTAGCTGAGCACAGATGAAGGAATGACTTTATTTTTAGCACATGGGCTCTGTGGACTATGGGTGTATATTGCAGGTTGCAACAGAGAGTAGATTTAGATGTTGTGTAGTTCTGGTGCGACCACAAGTTGGCCCACTTCAGCACCCAGAATTCGAGGCCCCATAGTTTCCTGAGGCTGGTGGGTGGTGCCGCCGACCAAACTTCCACGGCATAGGAGAGTACACTACAGAAATAAGTTGCGAGGTACTTCTTGATTATTTTCTTATTGTGCGTTTTGCACAGATCAATTTTCATTCCCCAGAACGCTATTAGGGCTTTGGAATACTGTGCTTGGATTTGTTTTTTATATGTGAGGTTGGCATCAAGGATTACTCCTAGGAATTTGACGCTGTCTGTGGGAGTCAGGACCTTTCCTGCCAATTCCGGAAGTAGAGAAGATGCAGTATCAGTAGAAGTCATTCGACTTGGCGTAAAGATGAGATAGTTTGACTTCTCTGGATTGACTGACAGGCCAAAAAATTTAGCATACTTATAGAATGTATTTAGGTAGCTGTTTACAGATTCAGAGGCGGTTTGTCTTTCTTGTGCATCACCAACATGGCGTTTGCATGGGAAGTAGCAAACAATATCATCAGCATACGATAGGAAGGCTGGAATTTGATCCATTAGTGGAACGAATATTGCTGCAAATAACAAGGCTGAGAGACAACCACCTTGTGGGATCCCGACTTCGACGCTTTTAGTGACTGTAATGCCATCACCTTTGAAGTGAAGCATTCTCCTAGATAGCAAATTATTGAGGATCTCGAGCATATTTCCGGATATCCCGTAGAATCTTTCAAGTAAGGCAAGAAGGGGTGTTATCTGGACTGAGTCGAAAGCAGCTTTCATGTCCAGAAAAATGGTGTGAAGATCTTCGTTGTCATTCCAGGCCCGAAGTATTTTCTGTGATAATGACTGTAGGCAGGTTACGGTAGATCTATTAGGCATGGCATAATGGGTATGTTCTGGCCTATGCGCAAAGATTGCGAGTGCTACATCATTATAGATGCACTTCTCGAGGCATTTCAGGAAGGGAGAGGCAATTGATATTGGCCTGAAGTCAGCCGGTCTTTTTGCATGAGGCTTTTTCGGAACTGCCACGACTCTGTATGATAACCAGCTTGAAGGTACCTGTGCAAATTTGAGAACTTTGTTGTAGAGTTGAGTGAGCTCTTTGCTGATGAAATAAGAAGCAATTTTTAGACTAAAAAGAGGTATTGCGTCAATTCCTATGGTGGACTTGTCAGGTAGAGAATTTATTATTTTTATTAGTTGTTCTTCGGAAATTTCTGTATTAATAGTAGGTGAAGAAATGTTAAACGCTTCGTTCCAAGGATATGCTTCGGACTCACGGTGATCTCGCTTAATACGGAGCACATGCTCACACCATTCCTGGACATCAAAAGATAGAGGGGTGCAAGTATGACTAGTGGACCACACACGTTTTCCCCTGGATAGCCGGCCATTCATGAAATTGTCAATAGAAAATTGTTTCCTCTTCTGGAAATCCATCCTTGCTTTGGAAAATTTGGTGTATGACTCTTGTGAAGGCGACTTCTTGTAAGAGGCATGGGCTGCCTGTTTTTCCCTAAAGGCCTTGGTCAGGAAGTCATTCCACCATGGCTTTGAGTGGGGACTTAGGATGCAAGTTTTGGACATTGCAGACCTTGTAATGAATTCCATCCATCTCGAAAGCCAGTAGGCAGCCTCATTTATGTTAAGCTCAGCCAGTATGTTCCATGGGTAAAGTTGGAAAAGGGTAGTAACTTTTCCAATGTTGATGTATTTGGGATTGTATATTCTCCTGACAGTGTTTGTAGTTTGTACTTTTCTACGTTCATCCTTAGGTGCCTGCATAGATATCATCGCAGCAATCAGAACATGATCGGACGGGAGGAAGTTCTCAGTTATGGTCAGGGTTTCCTTTACTAAACAGTTTGAGAAGATGCGCTGCAGGGTGGCATCGCCGTGTGAGGGAGGAACATGAATAAGACCAATGCCCATATCCGACATGTTCGATGACAGAGTATCTAGGAGCTTCTTTGTGGCTGGCAGTGGAAGGTTAAAGTCTCCGAGGATGATGAGCTTTTGCCGATGATTGGTTGTGGATGACAGCCATGCTGTCAGATTAAGGACAGAATCCTCAGAAACTGGTGGGGGTAAATACAAGGCACACACAGAGATCGACAAACCAGCAATTCTGTAGATTCCAAGAACAGCTTCTATGTCACTTCCAGGATAAGTGTATGCCTTAATCAGGGGTAGTGAACTCCTTTGACAGATTGCTACACCGCCACCACGTCTCCCAATTCTATTAGCAGCCAGTGTGTGATAGCCAAGATTTGAGGTGAAGGCGGAAATTTCCATTTCATCTCTGAGCCAGGTTTCAATCAGAATGACGAAGTCGTAGTCTGAGCAGGAAAGCAAATCAAGTAGGCCATCTAATTTGTTTTTGACACTCCTGATGTTTTGTAGGAAACACCGAATTTTTATTTCGACAGAAGGTTGTACTATGATGAGATTACTCTTGGAACCGTATTTGCTTTTCACATAATGATCTGAAATCTCAACCCGGGATCAATGTCGCGTTCGATGAGCCCTCTTACTGGATATTCTGACTGGAATGCGATCGGTCCGATGTTCGTTCGTCATCTCCACGTTAGACATCCGTAAGTTGCACTCGCTCTCGGATATAATTTGGGAGACTCCGCTAGAGAGGACAGGTAGCTATGCTGTTGTAGTTATGCCTTGTTGTGGAATGGGGTTCGGGCTTGATAAGTTCTTGGTCTTTGGTGTCCCATAGTCCGGCATTACCAACAGCCCTCTGGGCCAGTATTCGGCATTCAGGTATTGTTGGTAATTAGGCCCATCAATCTGAATCCTAAAGGAAGCATAAGACGGATGCTTGGTATTGATTTTGAAAGGCTTACCGGGTATGCCTAGTTCCATCAACAGTGCCTGAATTTCTTCAACTTTTGTCAACGAATCCAGCCTGCTAATGAAGATATTTGCATGAGTATTGCTGGTGGCTTGGCGATCTCGTATTCTGAGGCTAGTGTTAACTACTCTCGTGCCAATCAAGGTGGTTTTGCTGTTTCTGGAATACCGTTGGCGTGGGGATGCTTGCGGCGGTTGAGGTCCGGGCATCTGGCCTTGCTGTGCTCCATTCATGCCTGCATTGTCAGAGTTCCTTTTCGTTGATTTTAGCATGGCGCTATAGGCGCTGTCTTTAGAGAGTGTAACTATATCCGTTTCGGGTAGTAGGGATGACTCAGGTGTGGGAGATAGGCGTTCCAGTGGGCCCGGACAAGGGAGCCTAGCGTTCACGGGCAAGAGGCCTTGTAGTAGGCTCAAGGACTTTCGTTGATAATCTTCGAGCTGGCTCAGACGTTCCCTTAGCGAGCTATTTTCTGAATACAGTTTTCTTAGAATACCTTCAATAGTTTCAAGTTTCTCAGTGTTACACCCGCAGAAAGCGCAGCTGACTTGAGCCTGTGATTCCGTTTGAGAATAATTATCAGTAACTCCAGGCAAAAACTTGTTCTTCGTAGCGGGTTCACTAAGAGTGGAATTGATCTGTGTGGTGACGTCATTAACAACAGTCAGCATTCTAGAGGGAGAGACTGTGGGGGAGGGAGGCAGGTGCACTAAGGGAGCAGCTAATATGTCAGCTGTATCTGATGAATCCCTATTTTGCTTGCGGCAGATTACACATCTCCATTTTGATTTCCTAAGTTGCGCAGTCCGTTTTAGGTCTTTAATGCCACTACAAAAATTGCAAAAAAGAAGCTGGCATGATAATGAAGAACATTTTATTAGGCAGTCGGAAAGTTTTTCGCAGCTCGAGCAGGGTTGCATATTTTTAGACGGCATTGTACCCAAAATTCACTAAACACTACAGGGAGAGATGGCAAGGTTGCTGACAAAATAAAAGCAGAGTACTTACTGACCCAGGAATATTCCTTCAAGCTAGGATTAAGTAGGGTGGTGAAGAGCTGACCGCTTACTTTTCGCAGTATGTGGGCTCCAACGGGTAAATGAATACACACTGTACTCACAATGGCGAACAACAAGGTCCGATTCAACTTTAGAAATTCTGCCAGGAAATCCGAAATTACGGGACGAAATAGTAGCAAAAAGCACTTTGATTCTCACTTTTCACGAACTATGAATATAGATCTAAGACATTAGATGAAAATTAAGATGGTTAGACTAGTTTAAGAAACTAAAACAATTGAAGTAAGCGGAGCTTGTGAATAACCCGACCCGAACAATCACGCGCACTCAGTGTATCTGAGTGCATATGATATAACAGTGTAGCTCTCCCAACCTTTTCCAAGTAATGAAAAAAAAAATTATTTCGACAAAATACAATTTACTGACATTTTAATGCATATTATACTTCATTTGCTTCTGTAGTATCAAAGTCAAATCGGGGCTAAGATATTTAATCAATAGTCCTCTGTACAAACATAACATCACATCGATCGTCAGTTGCTTGCTGCAGTTTCATTGAGAGTTACCAATAGTGAACAAGTAAACAATGTAGAGAAGATCATGTCATCTGAAAGTGACATCGAATGACTTATGGCACAGCAACACACTTTACTTTGGAATGAAGACAAATCTTTTGCAATTGCTCCTGGACAACACAATCAACCGATGTTGATAGTTTACGATGAACATGCTGAGGAACTGTCGTTTCCAGCGATATGCTTAGGCCATCCACGTAAATTTAAAGATGGATTACGCGTTACTCCGTTTATGATGGCAACTAGCGATATGCGATGAAAAGATCATCGAAGAGTAATGCCACATCATATTCTATACATGCAAATGAAAATTTTATGCTTGAAAATAACCAAAGGTTTATATTCCACTTTCAAATGTGTTGGAGAAACTTCCAACATAACAAAGTGTATGATAGAAGACCAAAGATTTGGTGAAGAATGCAGTAGTAGTAGTAGTAGTGGCACATGATGCAAGAAAGCAAGTGTAGGAGCTTATGCAGCATCAGCCAAAAAAAAAAAAAAAAAAAAAAAAAAATCACACCATTCCCTCCAAATGCCTGTCCGGTTTCTCCTTAAATTTATTTAACCTATCAACTTCCACAACGACAGATGGAAGTTTGTTCCAGCAATTAACCACCCGCTGGCTAAAGGCAAATTTCCGCACATCTATTCTACATCTGTCCTTTCTTAATTTGAACTTATGTCCCCGTAGGTTGGTAATCTGAACAAGTGGAAGGATCCCATCAGAATTCAGCATGCTCAACCCATTCAAGGCCTTATAGACCTCAATCAGATCACCGCGCAGGTGCCTAGTCTCCAGCCACTGCAATTTGCAGAACTTAAGCCTCTCTTGGTAAGAGAATCCCTTCATTCCCCTCACCAATCGTGTTGCTCTTCTCTGTACACGCTCAAGCAAATCTACATCCTTCCTAAAATGAGGCCTCCAGACCTGTACGCAGAATTCAAGGCGCGGCCTGACCACTGCCTTATACAGAGGGACAATCACCTCCTTTTCCCTGCTAGCAAAATTCCTATATATCATTGACAAAACCCCATTACCCCCCCCTAGCAGCCTGTCTGCACTGCTCAGAAAACTTCATATCTGACTGCACAATTACTCCCAGGTCTTTTTCATTTTCTACCACCTTAAGTGTAGTACCACACAGTTGGTACGTTTCTCTGGGGTTACTTCTACCCATATGCAGTACTTTGCATTTGTCAAGGTTGAACTTCAGTTCCCACTTCTTAGCCCATCTGCCCAAATTATCTAGATCCTGTTGCAGTAGCACACTGCCATTACTGTCTTTAACAACCCTGCCAACCTTTGTGTCATCTGCAAACTTCGACATTAAGCGTGATATACCTTCATCAATATCATTGATAAATACACAAAACAACAGTGGACCCAACACCGAACCCTGTGGGACTCCACTAATAACATTAGTCCACGAAGAGCAGCACCCATTGATTACCACCCTCTGTCTTCTCCCACTTAACCATCCTTTTATCCATTGTAGCAACTTACCCTTAATACCATTCTGCTCCAATTTGTACAGTAGTCTTCCATGCGCAACAGTGTCAAAAGCTTTCCTGAAATCCAAGTATATGATATCAAAATTATTTTTTGCATCCAGTTCCTTTGTGACCACATCATAATAACCAATCAAATTTGTCAGACAAGACTTTCCCTTAACAAACCCATGCTGTGTTTGAATTATTGCTGCAGTCTTGTCTAGATGATCCTGCAATACATCTTTAACCAGCGACTCCATTATTTTACCCGGAACAGAAGTTAAACTAACTGGTCTGTAATTACTCGTGTCACCCTTCGATCCACTTTTGTGAATTGGGGACACATTTGCACATCTCCAGTCCGTGGGAACCTCCCCTGAGTCCAAGGATGCTCTCATAATTATGGCTAAGGGTTTGCTTAGTTGCTTTGCCGCCTCCTTTAAAATAACTGGATAGATCCCATCCACCCCAGGTGCCTTTCTTATGTTTAACTTCAACAATTTCTCCTCCACTTTGCTCTCAGTTATTACAAAATCAATAAGCACCCTGCTACAATTTAATAACCTTCTTCCATTTTCAAATTGTAATAATTCCTCACGTGTGAATGTAGATGCAAAATACTCATTCAGTTTGTTTGCTATCTGAGCAGGATCATCAACAGTCGAACCATCGATGTCAAGTGGACCAATCATATTCAGCCCCTTCCTTTTAGAGTTTATATAAGTAAAGAAATCCTTCCTGTTTTTCTTAGCATCTTTTGCCAAAGATTTCTCGTAATCCGCCTTCGCCTGCCGAACCTCCTTTGTGACCTGATTACAGACTAGCTTATATCTGCCACAGGCTTCTGCGTCACCTGATAATTTATATGCATCCCATGCATTTTTCTTCTCTGTCACGAGTCTCATTAGTTCATTTGATAACCATTTAGGCCTAAACCTTGAACGATATTTCTTAATCGGTATATAAAGTCTAGTAGCTTCCACGATTAATTCTTTGAATGCTTCCCACTTAGAATTTACTGTTTGTAACATCGTCAGTTGATCCCACTGTACAGAATTTAAAACTGTCTGAGACCACTGTACTCCCCTTTACGGAAGCAAAAACTTTCCTTTACCCCTGACGGTAGTTACCTCTTTGAGTAAATCCCACTTCAGCACACTGTGATCACTGCCACCTAGTGGTTCCTTTATCTGCAAATTCTTAATACACAAATGATCACTGCTGATAACCAGATCAAGAGTGTTACTTTCTCTGGTTGCCTCTCGAACATGCTGCTGCAGAAAACAATCATCCAATAACTCCACAAAAGTCTGACTAGTGTGTGAGTGACCAACCCACAAGTTCCAGTCAATATCTGGGAAGTTAAAATCCCCCATTATAAGACATTCTGATTTACTGGCCCACTCTATTTCTCTGTACAATTGTTCATTGTACTCATTCAAGTCATTAGGCCTATAACACACTCCTACTCTTATTTTTCCTTTCGCAGTGCTTATCTCACACCAAACTGACTCAACAGAGCACTGTTCATCTATATTAACTGGGTGCACTTCCTTTGATTTTATGTTTTTCTTAATTAACAGCATAACACCCCCTCCCTTTCTGTCCTGTCTATCCTTTCTGTACACATTGTACTCCCCAAATTCCAGTTCTGCATTCCTTATATCTTTGTGACACGACGTCTCTGCTATCCCAACAATATCCGCCTTTGATGTCTTGACCAACACTTCAAATTCATCAAATTTATTTACTATACTTCTAGCATTGGTATACATGCAAGCATACATGCTCCTATGCCTATTCCTTGTTACCCTAACACATCCCATATACCCAACTATTCCATGATGACTGCCATCTGTCCCTGAAACCCCCAACACCCCTCGCTCCAGGTCGCTTCTTATTCTAATAGAAGTTGTGCAAGAATCACCTTCACCTCTGCCTGCGGTTACTGTTAAACTATTAGTCTTTGTATCCTCCCAAACTAGCAGTTTTCCGACCCACCTAACACTGCCTCGATAGCATCAGCAAATATTCTTGCACCCTTTCTATTTAAGTGTATCCCATCCCTGTAGAAGCAATCTCTCCTGTTAACAAGTACAGTCCAGGCTGAAAAAAATTCTACCCCTTGAACCTTGCACAATCTTTCCAGGACCGAATTGATCGACAAGGCTCTCATCATGTACTCCCTCCTATCGTGTCTGAGCAGAATTGCAGACACTTTCAAATTCAACCCTATTTCACGGCTTTTTTTCAACAGTGACCTGTACTTGTTGAGTAATTCCGCCGGTCTCCTACTCTTAATATCATTAGTGCCAACGTGTACAACTATATCACCTTTTGTGCCCTTGAAAGATGATATCCGCTCTACAACGTCATCAACCTTTGCCCCTGGCAGACATACCCTGGTCCTGTTCCACCTATCCTTTTTACAAAATATATTCCCCGTCTCCCTGACAATAGAGTCACCAACAATAACTAGTTCCTTTGGGACCAGCGCATTCTGTTTTGGGGATTGCCGCTATGTTGCCTGATGCCCAGGATTGAGCTCTGGCTTTGAGTTGGGCAGCTGAGAGCCTGATGGGCCCCTCAATTTAGATCTTTCGAGGGCATCCACCCTGTCCTTCAAACTCTCATATAGGCCCATAACAACGCTGAGTTGTCACCTGATTTCCTTACACTCCTTACATCGCGCACACACAAAGACATCCCCCATGGCAATATCATGTTCCGTTCCAGAGAGTTCGGCAAACATTTCACAAGTTGCACATTTTTTTAGGCTGTGATGCGTTGGAGAATTGCCCCCTTCAGTTCTCCCCCGATTCACAGCACTCCTGCCACTTTGTGCCCGTTGCTTTGCTGCTCTAGTCTGGGGCATGGTAGTTTAAATTAATAAAATCAATAAATTAAATATCAATAGTATTTGAATAGAAACTATTAAATAGAAACAGTGAAGCGTATTACTATATAATTATGCGTCAGAGCTACCTAGCTACCTGAATTAAAAAATTTGAATTCCCTACCACTATATCCAAAAACAATGGCTACAAAAATGGAACGAAATAACGGTTTTACCTATCGTAAGTAAAATCCACAAAAACTCTTTATCTAAATTAAAAATAAAAAATAACCAGCGTAACTATAACTATATGACTACGTATTAAGTACAATATAAAATAACAATCATGTAAATAAAAGGCAAACACTTATCGTTTTTGCTGAGCCTGTAACTGTCAGCTGTAACTTTTAAAGAGATTCAGTGCCCTCTCCATTCCAATGCATCGAACGTAACTTGTCGTTTCTCAAATCCATTCCAAATTCTGTACACTACTGGTCCTGATGCAATAAAGATGTCTTTGCTATGATCAGACAACTTGGTAAACTGACAATGTTTCTGAAATTGAGTGCGACAAAGGTTTGCTGGCCACATCTCTTGAAAACACTTCACAGACTAAACAGTAGTGAAGATATACAGAAGTTGACGATCAAATGAAAGAATTGACAGCATTGCAGCGTACGAAGCTAGTCAATGTGGATCCAGTCACGTGTAATATACTTCAATAAGCTAGTTGACATTATAATGCATATACTAAAAGGTACAATTCTTTTGGGAAATTCAAAGTAATCGATTTCTTCAAGCATATAGAGCTCCAGCATCGTGGCAGTCCATATTCTCACATTTTGCTGTGGCTACAAAACGATCCTAAAGAATTGGTTTCGGAAGATATGCCAAGGACTGTAGAAATAATAAATGAATTGTGCAGTGTCGATCCTCCGGATCTTCCGACATCTTACTCAAATCAAGTGCCCAAGCATACATTTATTTGTTTCAAGAGGAATGATGATTGATGCAGATTCAATATTCCATATTGGCCTATGGATCAAACTCAAATTTTAATAACGATGAACACACAAGGCAATCGATGTTCACGTTTCAAATGGCATTTTAAACAATATAAGAAAGATCTTGAAGAGAAACATTATGATACACTCGAGCAGTTTCTAGAAGAGCACAAGTTGGATATAAAAACTTACAGTCAGTCCTCGTATAGTACGATAGTTGTGTTCCTAGAAACCCTAGTGCAATGCAAAATCATGCAATATAAACAACAGGCCCTATGGGAAAAATAGGGTTAGGTGCTGACCACCCAAGATTGAACACAAATTTGTAACCAAAACATTACCAAACACAATAAATTATCGTAATAAAATACGTATTTTATTACTACTATTACGTAATAAAATATTGCTAATGCTTTTGCTTCTATCGTAAGCAAACTTGTTTTTTGTTTGATTTTCTATCGAAACAGATGACAGCCGTTCCATCTCTTCCAATTCTTTGTGTCTTAATCTAATGGATTTTAATTATACTTTTTTTTTGAGTTGTTCCTGCTATGAAAGTTGTTTTTATTTTCTCTGTATTCTTTGTAATTCCTCGGCGTTGCCTCATTTAGGCCTGTAGTACGTGCAATATCAAATAGTCTTTCATTTTGCTCAAAGCTTTTCACAATTTCATATTTTTTCCTCTATCGACAGAGGCGGATTGGCCATAAGCCTTACCCTGGTGTGATTTTGGCCATAAATGCTAGTATGAGGCCACTACAGATTTTCCTGGGTAAGAATTTTTAACCCAGTCCGCCTCTGTTTATCGATATTGCTTTTCTTTTTCTCTTTGAATCTGTAGTGTCTTCAGCAGGACGCTTCCTTTTCACACCTTTTAAGTATTTACTCATATTTAGGGAATAAAGCACAATTACAAATGAGGAGGCATGCTTGATACACATAAACAAAGCTGTGTGCGTGTAGCAACTGAATAAACAACACTGTAAAGGCAGAGACAACTCTACCTCACTAGCTCACATTTTACTAAAGCACATTTCTGGGGGTTACTACCATAAAACAATAAAAACAATTTCCAGTTGCGTTCCTGCTAGTGGAATCTGTTATAAACTGGTAGTAAACTCGATCTAATTGCATTTGCGATAATACCGATAGCTGAAATTGTGTGGGTTTTTACGTTATTATGGTGAAATGCGTTTTCCCTTCACTGATATAAAAAACAAATACATTTTCAGAATCTTCTCTTCATTCCTATCGTGTTGCGTTCAGTTGGGGTGATTCCGGTCCGACTGCCATTTCTTGTAAACACAAAGGCGAATCATGCATAAGCGAATTTGGTTCATGTTATATACGATATTGTTCCCCTATTTATAAATCTTGTGTAATCGAATTCGCGTAGTGTAAACACGTGTTATACGAGGACTGACTGTACTTGGATATTATTCGATCAGGATTGACGAGACCTACCATTCTAATGAAAAGAAATATGACAGAACTTTGGACGAATACCTTCAATCCTTCGATAGCTGGTATATTCAATTTGAATGTGGATTTACGGTTCATATTCGAGGAGTATTCGTGCGCATCATCTGTTGTAATATATGTTAACAAAACCAACAGAGGCATAAGCCATTTGCATCGAGAATTGATCAAATTGCAAGAAGAGTATCCAGATCAAGACTACACTGACTTGTTAAAATGAATTAGCATTAAAATGTTGAACAGCACTGAAATGAGCTCGCAAGAGGTAACTTGGTATTTGCTTCGCCAGCCAACGTGAGGCTAGCAGAGAAGTTGTGTACATTCCAACTACTTGGCCTCACGAACGTAGAAAAGTAAGAAGAGCAAGAAGCGAATGACTTAAGAAAATCTCGATGATGATTCTACCGACATATGGAATGAAAATATTATACAGAAATATGAGAAAAGATCAAAAGATGGAGAGCACGGTCAGCTTTGCTTGGCTGATTCTGCAGCGAAATACAATGTTGTGAAGGGACAATGTAAACCTAGAAAACAGATGCGAGTCATAAGGTATCGCCACTATGAAATGTCTGAATTGGCAGAGTATAAACATGAGATGGTTTTACTTTACTGGGCTTTCGAAAACGAAATGGTTGATATCTTAGATTCAAACAAGTTTCTTCAGATATACAATGAAAATGAATAGTACTTTATGAATTGCCACAAAAGGTAAGTCAGACATCGATATTGACAAAACATTAGAGTATTGTAGAAAACTTTGCATCGAAATGGACGATAAAGAGGATGCTCGAGCGAAATATGTTCAAACTCGAATCGCAGAGGATGCTAGTAACAGACTTCAAGAGAACAATGATGATATTGAAATGAGTTCGGCAAACTCACTAACCGCTGTGGTATGTCGATGAGATAATGTCATGATAAGCAACAATTACTGCAAGTTGGTTTGAATGACAAATAAAGAACAATGCGAGTTAATTCTTGGTTATACATCAAATAACAGATCGAACTAACACAACACCACTTCAAATATTTTTTACTGGCCCAGCAGGCTGTGACAAGACTTGAAAATTATGATGGAAACTTACAAAAGTTTCCATCATAAAGCCTGGTGCTCACATCACCAGAGAATTCGACCGAGAGTTTGGTGGTTTAGATATCATATTTTGTGGAGATTTGCATCAGCTGCCACCAGTGAATACAAGGCAAATATTCAAGCCTCGTAAGAATTCAATCGATGGTGCAATTTTTTGGCAGTCTCTCAGTTTCTTTCCACTTGTTCAAGTGATGAGACAGAGTGATGTTTTATTCTCCGGAATATTTACTAAAATTGGAAACGACGAAACGTTAGATGTTGAAGAAAAGAAGTGAATCGAAAGTCAATTTAGAACATGAGACTTTGTCATGGAACAAGTATCAAATGCTGTTTGTTTCATCATAATAATGATGTTCAATATAATGCTCAAGCATTGGAAGGAAACACCACCATCGGTTGTACAGCTGACGATCACTTCACCTGTTACAAGTCATGAACAGTTGACTAGTATGCGAGCAAAACTCAATCAAATGAGTGTAGCAGAGACCTGAGGTTTCCGTAGTTATTGCATATATCGACTAGAAAACCTTACACGATCACTATAAACATCGATTTTGAAGATGGTTTGGTCAATGGAGCGATTGGAACTTTACAGCACTTTGAGATGGAAGAAACAGAAATCAAACGATTGTGGTTACATTTCAAAATAAAGAATGTTGGAACTAAGAATTGTCTCAAGTCTTGCCCAAACACATTGTCGCATCATGGCATATTAAAATCTGGCTGGACTTCGATTATGAGTCATTCTGCCACAGTATCTTTCAAAAGCAAAATAATCCAATTTCCTTTTGTTGAAGCTTGTGCCATGACGGTTCACAAATCTCAAGGTGTAACTTTCAAAGAAATTGTAATCGATTACGATAAGAGTCTCGAACAGCAACTGGTATACATTGCATTGTCGAGAGTTAGAAGCATCGATGGCCTATACATCAGAAATCAGAAAGACAGCTTTACATTCTACCATGCTCGCGGTTGTAATGCACCTAAGATGCAAGATCTTCGAACTGAATTGAAGTGTTTGAATAACCATCATTTAGAAATACTCTCTACAACCGCATTACAATTTGGGATCAAGTTGCATTGTCGAGTTTCAGAATGGTATTGTTGAATACACAGAGTTTGAAACTTCATAGCGAAGACACTGCGATGGATCCAATTCTTATGGAATCAAATATCTTGGCATTATATGAAACATGGCTTGAAAATAATGAAAATGTTATGTTCGAGGATAAAAATGTATCACTCAATTCAAAAGGATTTCTGTGTGATCTGGTGGTGTTGCAATATAGAATAAAGTTGAATCAACAATATGTATGCCATATATTCTCATTACCGTGGATGCAGAATCGCTACAGCAAATGACTGGTACAGTACAGATAATTGTGGCGACATTTGTGCAGCTGAAGATGA
Organism: Mastigoproctus giganteus; assembly: GCF_048544385.1. Lineage (NCBI taxonomy): Eukaryota > Metazoa > Arthropoda > Arachnida > Uropygi > Thelyphonidae > Mastigoproctus > Mastigoproctus giganteus. The sequence continues at coordinate 45,010,946 of NC_143582.1, read as the reverse complement.
AATAAATGGACAGAAGAATTTGCTTGTAACATTCTACAACTCATCTAATTCAATTGGAGCAGATTAAAGTTTTCTTAATATCTAATATAGTGATTTATATGCCAAGCCTGCTGGGACCAGTAAAGTTGTAAGGAAATTCACCTTTCAAAAGATTCCAATAATTTCTGGTGATTTCAACACTTATGTTAAGAAAACTGAAAATGTTCCATTCCTCTACTTCATGGAATCAACAATTGATCTTAAACTCACATCAGATTCTAAAAATCTACTACCGGTTGGTCAATCATGTATCGACTTTATCTTCAATCGCAATGTTAATAGTTTGAATTGTTTCAACTATGTATCCTACTTTAGATAACACAAACCTTTATTGTTGATTGTAAATGAAAATACAAAATAAAATAAAACTGATTTTATTAAGCTTAAATTGCATTTTTTCATTTCACATGACGTTATTCACCTTCGGCTCCATGGAGTCAAAGTCGATTTTTTTGTCCATGCACAATAATATCTTTGGAAAAAAAAAGATCTCCTTCTTTGGTATTGTTTTGCAGTTTGAAATTATTGGTGGCAACCTTCCGCCCTTGGCAGTTACACACATAATACCAGTGATATGCTGCTTTTCGTGACCCATACTAATGATCTTGATTTCTTTAGTACCTTTAGCATTAACAGTATAATTTGGATGCATATTAAAGAATACCAGGGTTCCACCAGCATTTCCTATTTCACTAGAATCATAGTTTCATTTTCTCCTCAATTTAATTACATATCAATGAAAGCTTGTTAAGCTGCTTCTTCTGAAATTCAGCAGGAAGTTTTTGACAAATTGATGTTTGATGTCTAATCCTACATGATGCATGAATCGGTCACACCAACCTCTCATTTCTTTGAAATTTTTTTCATCCATTTTGAGGGATTTGGCAATTTCTCATGCTTTCAGTCGCAATGCTTGGCATGGAACAGGAAATCCTTTTGTACATATCGTAGAAACAAAATGAAATACAGCTTCATTTATTTGTGGGTACCTTCCTTTCTTAGGTCCTGTAAAACACTTGGTTCTTGTTTTGCAAGAAAATATGGAGTTGCAGTCATTTCTTCAATGACAAATATTTGCTTCACTAATATCAAATTTATGCCCCACTGCTCTGTTTCCGTGCTTTTCTGTGTACACCATAAGTTTTTGTTTCAATATGCCATCACAGCGAAATCTTTTTTGAAGACATTTTAAACAGCTATTAGCGGCCCAAACTTTAGTTACACATGGACTAGCACCAATGAACATAACTTGACTGAAGTGACAACAGAATGAACAGATATGTATGCACTTGGGCAGGTACTCCTGCATGCCTGGCGATCTCCCTCCCGCCCGAAAACTACCTCTCCTGCCACTTGCTTTTGACAGCAATTGTAAGATACACCCTAATTGCAGAGATGATAAAATATGAGCCTTAGCATTGATGAAATATGGTACATAATCATCATCTTCAGCCATTGTCCATCCACTGCAGGATTAAGGCCACCTCAACACATTTTCAGCAACTGCAGTCTTGTGCTTGCTGTTGCCATTATACCAGCAAATTTCACAATTTTATTGATCCATCTCAACTTTGGTCTTTTTCTTGGATATTTAAGAGTCAAGCAGTATCCATAACATATATGAAAAATCCACGGTGCTTAATATATATGTAAAATTCAACGGTATAATATACAGTTGATTCCAGTTATTTGGGACCCATCGGGACTAGTGCATTTTGGCCTGATTAAGCGGCTGCCCCAATTATCCGAAGTTTCATGTAAAAAAAGTTAAAAATACAATGGACTCCCGCTTTACAATTGGTTCACTGTACAATCAAATCACGATATGATGGAGTCACCATAGAAAAGTACCATTCACTATACGATGTGTAGTAAGCGCCGGTCATTGTGATCACGTTTGTGAATTGAAGTTTAATCAAAATATATTAAACAGCGATTCTAATCAGTGAAAATAGGAGGAATAATATTCACAAGCTATAAAAGTAAAGATGTATTAAGCACAAATTCACCTTTTATTACCTTACCTTACCAATTAAAAAAATTAAATAATACGTGAAAATCGGAAGAATTTACGTGATAATTGGAATAATTAATACGTACTGTAATATGTACTAACTAGTTGACATTTCTGTTCAATGACATTTGTGGGTGGGGGTTAATATTTAAAACAGTAAAAAGATAAGCAATCAGTAACAAAGAACGCGGCACACACAAATCGCAAGTAACATGATACGCACAAGTGAGAATGAAGTAACAAGTTACGAAGCTTGAAAATAGGAATGAAGAGAAGATTCTGAAAATTAAGTTTTTTTATATGATTGAAGATTCTATGGAAGTGTAAACACATTTCACCATAATAACCCACAGAATTCCAGCTGTCGGTATTATCGCAAAATCAATAAGATCAAGTTTACTATCCATTTAAGATAGATTGCACTAACAGAAAAGCCCAATAAACAGGTGACTGCTAATTGTTTTATGCCTGTGACCTCCAGAAATCTGACCGAACCATGTGGTGCAGTCAGAGACAATCATAGGGTAATCTACAGTGTCAAGTGATATTTGACAGGTGCTCTCAAAATATTCCAAAATGTTATCAGAAGCTCTCAATTTGATTCAGTTTATCATTTTAAATGGAAAACAAAATGAAAAGTTCACCAGGTGCAAACTAATATATAGCTGAACCACCTCTGGCCCTGATGACAGCAGCACACCATCGAGGCATTGACAAGATCAATTTCTGAAGATAATCAACTGATAGTTCGTGGTTCCAAACACAAATTATGGCTTTATGGCTTCCTGAAGTTGGTTTCTTTCTGGCAATTGCAGATTCCACACGATGCCACCAGTTCTCTATAGGACTCAGGTCCAGCCGGGCTGTTTCCTGGCCAGCTAATGGTTGTAATGGATCGTTCTTCCAACCATTTTTTCACCAGTGACAAATGTGAACACATTACTGTTGAACCTCTAATACAGAAATGAAGCTAAAGTAAACTAAAGGAAATAAAGCATGTGAAAAAAAAAACACATTTTTAAATTTTTTATTAAAAAAATAACAAAAAATTTATAATAATTTTAATAACATTAGTAAAAGGTCACATACTTATATAATCCAAGCAGAATCCAGTAACACAAAAACCTTTATATGAAAAAAAAAAAAAAAAAAAAAAGAAAGTCACATGGCCATCAGATTTAATGCAACCACTTTTGTTACATTATGGAGCATAACAAGTGCCAATTAAGTAAAAACATCAAAGCAATTCTTTTAGCATATATATAACAGTGTCTGTTATAAATATATAAAAAATATTAATGTACATAAAACAAAATATTGTCATATATATACTAAAAAAAATTGATTTTAAGAAAAAAAAATACCTAGAGGCCTTTTTTATTGCAACCGATCATACATCATATTCAAAAATGCTTTCATCTGGTTGAACGTCTCTCTTCAGAATTTTACCAATGAGTTCGAATATCTTCTCAGCTTTCCATCCTTTTGGTTCAGCAACTTTAATGTCCAACATATCATCAGTCAGTATAGTACCTGCTTTGAGAAATCTTGAGGCAACAACTGCCTTACTTAACTAAAAAAATAATTTTTAAGAAAAAAATTGATATAAGAACAATGTAAGTTATTATTTTTGCTTATGTTATTATTTTAATTTCAGATTATGCTAGCAGCAAGCATGCAGGGTGCTGGTGATTCCATGCTGGGGGGGTACCCTACGGCACTCAGGCTGTCACGAAAAGTGTTGTTGTTGTTGTTGTTGTTTGGTTTTTAGGAGCATTAGCAACTAAGGCCATATTGCTCCGGGATATGCGGTGGTCAGTCCCTGACCTTTCCGCATCCTCCGTATTTGGTGGTGACGGGCTCGAACCCCGGTCTAATCAAGAAGCGTGTGCTGCACACTGCTGCTCCTTCCCACCTGGCTACGGAGGCGCCCACGAAAAGTGAAACATCTAACCGCTGTTATATCTCCGAAACTAATATACAATGGTACAAACAATTTATACTTATTTTGTCGGGTATATAATGCCGTCGACGAATATTGAACCCCAGGGACTCACATCTGGTGAGTATGGGTTTGGCACACCCAGGGTCCTGAGCTGGATATCATCATTTTTCTCTTTTTTCTCTCTCTCTCTCTCTCTTAGGGTAACTGGAAATTTTTTTTTTTTTTGGGTGGTGCAGCATAAGCCTCAGGCTTCCTTGCACCATATAGCTAATAATAATAAAAACAATGTAAGAAAAAATTTGAAAATTTGATATTTAATATCATTTTTTTTCGAAAACATTAAAAAGGTCACATTTTGGCCATTTGCCGTTGCGCCTTGGTTACTTTCACTCTCAGTAACTTCTAAACTATAATAGATAGACATAAATGGTAAGTGACAAAATTGTTCATTAGGAAACATAGATTTTACATCTATACATAGTTTTGATGTAGCTCTTATGGTTCCTGAGTAATAGCGATGCAAATTCGAGAGAGTTGAAAAATGCAAGCATTTTCAAGGTTGTTCTCGCAATATCTTGAAAATTATAAATGTTAGGCAAAAACAGTATCTACAAGGATATATAACTAGATTTCAAATCCTGTTTTTAGTTTTCGAGAGTTTAACAACTTTTTAAAGTAACTACTTTGTTCAGTTAGTTCGCATTTGTCGAGCAGTGAGGTTGTGTTTCATTTAGTTAAGTTGTGACGATGCCGAAAGTTACATCAACTAAACATGTTCAAAGATTTTAACAAAATCACAAATCTAACTTTGAAAAGCAAGCACCAAAATCGGTGGCAGAACGCAAGAGAGAGAGAGTAGTAAGCGTAAACGCGAGCAAGATCAATTAGAGGCAGATGTCCGGCCATCAACATCGAAAAGAACAGTGCAATCAGTGAATGAAAATCGTGAAAAGTGTTATATGTTAGCTTCAAAACAATTTCAAAGAATGTTTTTGAACAACTTGTTCGGATACGTCTGCAGTGTTTGCGACAGACTGTGGTTTCAGAATGATTTGAGATTACCAAAGCCAAACCATATACAAATTCTTGAAACTGAATTTCCAGAAGCAGAGAACGTGGCATCATTTATGCTTTGCAATACATGCTTCACAAACTTAGAATCAGCAAATGTACCGTCATTATTCAATTCCAACAGCTTCATATATCATCCGTTTCCATCGAATTTACCGCCACTCGATTGTATATGCGAACGGTTGGTTTCAGCTAGATTGCCATTCATGCAGATTCGACGTTTGCGATATGAAACTGGCAGTTATAGTATCATCGGACAAGTCATAAATGTTCCAGTCAACATGAATAATATGGTTAGAGACTTGCCTCGTGCTTTAGAAGATGATTATGCATTCAACGTTCACATCAAGAATCATTTGACTCATAAATCGACTTATTTGTAAGGATATGTGAGAAAAGAAACGGTCAAATCGTGGCTAAGGTATTTAATCAATACTGCACTCTGTACAAACGTTATAACATCACAGTCGATTGTCGGTTGCTTGCTACAGTTTCATCGAGAGTTACCAATAATAGCGATGCAAAGTTGAGAGAGTTGAAAAATTAAAGCATTTTCAAGTTTGTTTTTGCAATATCTTGAAAACTATAAAGGTTAGCCAAAAACAATAAGCAACAAAATTGTTGCCCTTTGAGAGCTCTACAAGGATATATAACTAGATTTCAAATTGGGTTTTTAGTTTTCAAGAGTTGAACAATTCATTAAAGTAACTACTTTGTACAGTTACATCGCATTTGTCGAGCAGTGCGGTTATCTTTCATTTAGTTAAGTTGTGACGATGCTGAAAGTTGCATCAACTAAACGTGTTCAAAGATTTCGACAAAGTCACAAATCTAAAGTTGAAAAGCAAGCACCAAAGTTGGTGGTGGAATGCAAGAGAGAGAGAGAGAGAGAGTCATCTTGATTCATATTTCTGTCCAATTTCCCTTTCTTTCACAATATAACTTCAAAAGCCAGACTGTAGATTTTGGCATGAGTTGTACTTGTTGCGTGCAGTGATGCAACAAGTACAATGCATACGCCAAAGAAAATTCAACTGTATGCAACAAGTGCAGTGAAACAACAAGTTGCGTACAATTGAGCAACAAAATTGTTGCCCTTTGAGAGCTCTACAAGAATATATATCTAGGTTTCAAATCGGGTTTTTAGTTTTTGAGAGTTGAACAACTCGTTAAAGTAACTACAGGAACTTCCCGACTTACGTAATGGTTGTGTTCCACAGAATGCTATATAAGTTAGGGAATTTCCCCATGCTTGTGCAGCACTCGCAACTGTGCTCGCTGAATTGATTGAATCAAAAAGGAAATGTCTGATGAACATGTAAATAGAATTATTTATTGTATTCAAGTTTTTATCTCATGCACAGGAAAAATTACAAAAGTGTGCAATTTAAAAAATTTTTAATTTTTTAAATTGCACACTTTTAAATTGGAGATTTAGAAGCTGCTCAACCTTACGAAAGAACATATTAATAGATGACTGGACAATGGCTTTTTCCTTTTCATCATAGATTTCTTTCTAGCAAGCATATCATTCACCCCTCTGTTAACTTTTAAGAATCGTTCAAAATTATAAAATTACAAAAAAAGAGACGAGACAGGCATAATGTCAGTAAGTTTTACCTCTTGAGCATCATTGCGAGAATCGACGTCTTCAGCTGATAAGTACGCAGTTGCGGAGGGGTGTGGAGATTTAGAAGCTGCTCAACCTTATGAAAGAACATATTAATAGATGACTGGACAATGGCTTTTTCCTTTTCATCATAGATTTCTTTCTAGCAAGCATATCATTCACCCCTCTGTTAACTTTTAAGAATCGTTCACTGTCAGGATCCATCTCCTTAATATCTTCATAAATACTTGTTGCTTTTGCTTGAATGGTCATTAGACTCAGGGGCACTTGCTTCTGAATCTGATTTTCGATCCATATTATTAACAGCTGTTCCATCTTCAATATATAGCACCTGAACACTGTTTTGTGATCAATGTTGATCTTAAGTGCATTGATCCTTTGACATGTTCCTTTCTATGGGCACTGTCCTTTAAAACAGTATTCACTGTTGAAGCAGAGAGACCTAATTCCCTTGCAATAGATGACAAACTTTGTCTGCTTCGTAATTCTTAGTCATTTTCATCTTCATTTCTAAATCAATTTTGTTTCGTTTCCAGGCACCACCACCACTTGCACTTTTCTTTGTTCACTTTCCTTTCATCATTGTAATACATAAATAGGAATGAAGAGAAGTTTCTGAAAATTTGTATTTTATATGATTGAAGATTTCAGTGAAGGGGAACATATTTCACCGTAATAGAGTAAAAACCCACATAATTGCAGTTATCAGTATTATCGCAAATGCAATAAGATCAAGTTTACTACCCGTTTATGATTAGATGCATGAACAGAAAAGCCCAATAAACCCGAAAGTGCAAATTGTTTTATGGAACAGAAAATATCACAAAGGTGTTCAAAATTGATTCTTATAACGGCAACATATGATAATGATGAAAGGGTAATGCAATTTCCATTATAAATATGACCTTTTAGAGAGATAAATAGCTTAGTAATACAGTAAACCCCCGCTATTCGCGGTATCTGTATTCGCGGTTTCGCGGTCGCTGATTTAAACCTAAAATTTTAAAGCGCCGTGAACATTTTCCGCCATGAAAAAAACATGGGTGTGGCTAAAATCATTTTGCCCAGTCCACAGAGTAGTACAGTCAGTCGTCGTATAACACGTGTTTACACTACACTAATTCGATCTTACACGATTTATAAATAGGGGAACGATATCTTATACAACACGAACCGAATTCGCTTATACACGATTCGCCTTTGTGTTTACAAGAAATGGCAGTCGAACGCGGAATCACCCCAACTGAACGCAACACGATAGGAATGAAGAGAAGATTCTGAAAATGTATTTATTTTTTTATAGCAGTGAAGGGGAAACACATTTCACCATAATAACGTAAAAACCAACACAATTCCAGCTATTGGTATTATCGCAAATGCAATTAGAGTTCACTACCAGTTTATAACAGATTCCACTAGCAGGAACGCAACTGGAAATTGTTTTTATTGTTTTATGGTAGTAACCCCCAGAAATGTAAAATGTGAGCTAGTGACGTGTTAATAGAGTTGTCTCTGCCTTTATGGTGTTGTTTATTCGTTTTGCTACACGCTCACAGCTTTATGTGTATCAAGTGTGCCTCCTCATTTTGTAATTGTGCTTTATTCTCTAAAAATGAGTAAAAATAACTTAAAAGGTGTAAAAAGGAAGTGTCCTGCGCTCAATGGGTGGGGGGTGACAAAATCGCGAGCGCGGATGTTTTAAGCTAATCCTTGTTCAGTATGTGTAATGCGCTTGTCATAGAAGGTTTCATCTCTTGCTTTTAATTGATACGTTTACAAAAGTGAAAAATCTACCATTTTGCAATGTGTTGATATAAACAGACTTTTTCGAGCGTGTTAAAGTTAAAAGAAAGTGACTTTATTGTGGACAAGTTCTTTTCTAATCCTACAAAAATATGGCTGCGAATAAAAAGGGAATTGTGAAAAGATCAAAGAAGGTGATGACATTAGCGAGTAAAACTGTTAGACAAAATTTCTAATGGTGAAAGTGTCTCCTCAGTGGCAAAACATTATAAAATCAACGAGTCAACGGTACGATCAATCAAGAAATCGGAAGAAAAAATCCGCCCTAGTGTCCGTGAAAACGCGCTAATTGCATCAAAAATTTGTTCTATAACTCGTGATGTGAAATTAGAAAAAAATGGAAAAGGCTTTAAATCTGTGGATAGAAGACCGAACTCAAAATAAAATTCCGTTAAGTTCACTCATCATTCGTGAAAAGGCAAAACACCTTTATCAACACTTTAGTGAAACTGGTGAAAGCACTGGTGGGATAAGTTTTTTAGCCAGCAAAGGCTGGTTTGAAAGATTTAAAAATCGATATGGTTATTTTTCGCCCAGCAACCCATGTTCTTGATATGTTTTTGAAAGGTTTCTTTAAAATGTCTAATAAATATGTACAGTATTACATTTAATAAATTGTTTCTTATTTTCATTTCGATGCCTTATGCTTTTTTTTTTTTTTTATGTACTTACTCTCTACGTTTGTCTATGTACATAGTCATATTATGTAGGTAAATACACATAATACGTACAGACAAAATTTTAGACTAATTTTTGTTATATATTTCATACTTTGGAACGGAACCCTTTTATTACCATGGGCGCCATAACTCAGTATTCGCGTTTTCAGTATTCGCGGAATTTCTCAGGAACGTAACCCCCGCGAATAGCGGGGGTTTACTGTATAGTGAAATTTTCAATTTCCAAAGACTTGGAACGAATTACAAAAAAAAAAAGAAAAAAAGTGTTATCGGGTTCACATTACGATATTTTCATGATAAAAAAGTAAAGTAAAGTGCAGCCATTATCAACTCACTGCAGGATGGAAGCCTCCTCAACAATTCATGCTGAGGGAAATAGACCATAATCTGCCACGCTGGTCCAGTGAGGGTTGGCAGATCGACCGTATTCAGCAGTCAGGGGCTTGAACCCCCAGTCTACTCAAAGAGCGTGTGCTACTGCACTCCTGCTCCTGCCCACTCGGCTACGGAGGCTGTTCATGATACCTCCATTTATTCGATCCTCCATTTTCATGATACCTCCATTTATTCGATCCTCCATTTTCATGATACCTTCATTTATTCCTACGGGATGCAAAATATGTTTCCAACAATTTTTTTAAGTTTGCATGGGCCGGGAGAGGCCTTCATCCTGCAGTGGATTGAAAATGGCTGTTGATGATGATGATGGGCCGGGAAAAACCTACGTAAAGTCGACTTTCCATAAGTCGAGTATTACATAAGTCGGAGAGTTCCTGTACTTCGTTCAGTTCCTTCACATTTGTCGAGCAGTGTGGTTGTGTTTCATTTATTTAAGTTGTGATAATGTCGAACGTTACATCAACTAAACGTGTTCAAAATTTTCGAAAAAATCACAAATCTAACGTTGAAAAGCAAGCACCAAAGTCAGCACCAGAACGCAAGAGAGAGTCGTAAGCGTAAACGCGAGCAAGATCAATTTAGAGGCAGATGTCTGGCCATCAACATCGAAAAGAACAGTGCAAACATTCAACAATAAAGGTTACCACATTGATTGTAAATGAAAATACCAATAAAATAAAACTGATTTTATTAAGCTCAAATTGTATTTTTTCATTTCACATGGCATTATTCACGGATCCATCTTTGGCTCGTGGAGTCAACGTCGATATTTTTATTCACATAATTTTAATGGCTAGTATGCTTATTTGATAAATGACATCTTTTTGTTTTCTGAAGGCATTAAACATAAAAAAAAAAAATAAAAAAAAGAGAGAGAAAGAATTTTATCTACAGCTGTAACTTATTCTCCCACCGAAAGCATTACAGCCATATTTCCCACAACCATATTCCATGGAAAATTACGACCATCATAGTTGGTTCTCCTTCCACATGCATTAATTGTGTTATGCACAGAGAATTCTGGCAGTGTGCCTTACAGCAAAATTTTTGCAGCCTGAAATGCTTATCAGCATTTGCAAAGCGACATGCTTAATATTATCAGATTTTAACTAATGCCATAAGAGGATACCTATTTTTTAACTTTTGTTCCTCTGTGTAGGTATCAATTTGGGCTGTTTGTCCAAAATTTCGATGTACAAGGTGCTACCCAAGTGTTCCCATAATTTGAATGTTGTGCAGGAACTACGTCTAGTACGGACTTGTGGCACTAGGTGATGCTGCATGCATCCTTTGTGAATCAGTGTGCCACATGGCGTCGGGCTGGATATTCACTGAATATTTATGCACAGTTCTTTGGCGGTGTGTTTCACATAGTTTGCGATAGCTGATGTGAGAGAGCAATGTGCTTGCATTAAGTTTTGTTTCCTTCTTAACGATACAGCAGCAGAAACCCATAAGAAGTTGAAAGAAGCTTTGGGTGACAATGCTTTAGGTCAGATGCAGACCTACTACTGGTTTAACCATTTTAAAAATGGTCGAATGTTGGTTGATGACGATGATCGCTCTGGGTGTCCATCATTGGGCACCACCCCGGAAAATGTCACAAAAGTTTGGGCGCTGATCTGTGAAACCACAGGCAGACCATCCACAACATTAGTGGCATTGTAGGACCGTCGTATAGCACGTGTCAGCAGATTTTGTCAGACGAATTGAACATGAACATGAAGAGGACTGCAGCCAAGTTCATGCATGTTATGTTATTTGTTTTTTTAGGAGCATTAGCAACTAAGGCCATATTGCCCCGGGGATATGTTCTGGTCATTCCCTGACCTTTACGCATCCTCCGTATTTGGTGGTCACGGGCTTGAACTCCGGTCTAATCAAGAAGCGTGTGTTACGCACTGCCGCTCCTGCTCACCTGGCTACGGAGGCGCCGCCAAGTTCATGCCACGGTTACTGAGTGAAGACCAAAAGCAACATTGCAAGGAAGTTAGCAGAGATCTTCAAGAACGGACCAGGAGTGATCAAAATTTCCTTTCTATGGTCATCACTGGTGATGAGAGTTGGGTATATGGGTATGACCCAGAAAACAAGCAGAAATCATCCCAATGGAAGAGCCCACTTCGCTCCGACCGAAGAAAGCCCAACAAGTAATGAGCAATGTGAAGTGCATGCTGATCTGTGTTTTGGACATTGATGGGATTATAAATAAAGAATTCGTCCTTCCTGGCCAGATAGTCAACGCAAAGTTCTACTGTGATGTCCTGAGGTGATTAAGGGAAGCCATCAGGAGGAAATGCCCAGAGAACTGGCACACAAAGAACTGGGTCCTTCATTATGACAATGAACTGGCTCACACACAGACATCTCTCACTGTGGCACTGTTTTTGGCATCTAACATGACAATCATCACCCACCCCCCTTATTCTTCAGATTTAGCTCCCTGCGACTTCCTCTTCCCAAGAATGAAAATCAAGCTGAAGGGGCAAATATTTGACAGTGTAGAGGATATCCAAATCGAATCACAGGCAGTGCTGAACACTACAACAAAGAAGAACTTTCAGAATGCATTCAAATCATGGGATCAATGTTTATACTTTCAAGGGACTACTTCGAAGGTGACGGTGGCAAATAAGACCCAGGGTGAGTCTAATTTATTTTATAAATTCAGTTGGACCTCTATATAACAAAATCGATCGTTCCCTCGAAAAACTTCTTTATACAGAAATTTTGTTATAAAGAAATACGACCTTTTCAACAATGAAAAATATTGTGAATTCAGAAATATAGTAAAAGATGAGAAAGAAGTGGAAAGGAATAAATTTTCTAACTTTTTAAATAATTTATTAATACATATATATTAAGAAATAACTACTTACATGATGCCCACAATTTATTAGTACACTTTTAAGAATTAAGTCGTAAAATATTTGGTTATTTTTTGTTGTACACTGGATTCTACTGTACACCATTCATAAAAATGTTTGCATTTGTTTAAACTTTAAACACTCAGATATATATTCTGTTACATTTTCTTCCCACTGAAGGCCTCGATGCAAAGTTTCAAATGCTGCCAACATTTGTTTGGAAGGTTTAATATTGCTCTCATTTTTGTGCAACTCATCGTCAATATTGTCACTTGTTCTTTAAATATGCTCCAAAATGTTGGAGTCACTCGGATATTCAGCTACTACATCATTATCAACTCCTAAAAATTCGTCAAGAACAATTTCTCCACTGATTAAACCTCACTTGGAACTCCCTAAGGTTGCTCAATGTCTTCTAGTAGTTCATCCCACTCATCTCTGTTAATTGGCGTTTTAGCAAAACCTGCTTTTGAGAAACAATTCTTAATCGTTGTTTCTGTCACATCTTGACTCCACACTTTCGCAAACTCTGATATGCACATCCACAAATCTATAAGAGAATCTATAGGTTGGTTGGTTTCTATTCTTGGTATAATTTTTTTCAGTATGCACCTTCAGTAGTGCATTTTCAAATTCTTGATAATGCCTTGGTCCATTGGCTGCAGTTTAGATGACTTATTCAGAAGGAAGAAAACAAGCTTCACACTTGTAAGTTTCAAAATTACCAAGTGAAGACGGGCAGGGCAGCTGTCGACAATCAAAGCAATTTTTCTTTCATAATCTTTCTATCGAAATTTACAATCCGCTGCTCAAAAATTTTGCTTGTCATTCAAGGTTTTTTTGTTGTAGTCCAACTCTAACGACTTTACTCCTTTGAAATGTCAGAGTTATTTACTTTTGCCTATTACCAAAAGCTTCAGTTTTTCATTACCAGCCATATTTGTAACCAAGAGTGTAATTTTCTCCTTACTATTTTTACCATTTAAACATTTATCACCTTTAAAAGTCAGTGTCTTGTTCAGAAAACATTTAAAAAATGGACATGTTTCATCAACGTTGAATATGTCTTTGGACTCTTAGTCCACCATAATTTTTTTCAAAACTTGTTTCTTTCCAATGGGTATAGTCTTCTTCGATTGAAATTCCACTTTTATCAGAAATAACTTTTTCGAGTAAGCCATGACACTTTAAATTTGTCCAGACAACCAGAACTGGCTTGGAATGTTTTGTGCCCCAGAAAAGATGTTGTTGTTATTTGGTTTTTAGGAGCATTAGCAACTAAGGCCATATTGCTCCGGGGATATGCGGTGGTCATTCCCTGACCTTTCCGCATCCTCCGTATTTGGTGGTGATGGGCTCGAACCCCGGCCTAATCAAGAAGCGTGGGCTACGCACTGTTGCTCCTTCCCACCTGGCTACGGAGGCGCCCCAGAAAAGATGTATACTTTTCTTTTATTAATAGCCCTGATATCGGCATGTTTTTGTCTCGCATCAACTTCATTCACTTAAGAACTGCAAAACTGCTTCATCTACACCTTCCCAAAGACATAATTTTGCATGCTTCCAACTGGGTCATATTTCCTCAAACAGTTTGAGAATCGAAACAGGGTTTTTCAGAACGGTTGACACACTACTGGCAGTGACAAATTATAAAGTGGTTTCTTTTTTTTTTTTTAATGCCGCGATCTACACTATTAAGCACTTCCACTTTTTCACACAAAACCACAGGATTTCCTCTTAGACACTGTAAGGTTACTTGCACAGCAGTTAAAACAAAGCTGAAATTAGGGACCACTTGTAGCTACCATGTAAACAGAGACAGATGAAATTTATGAATTTCCGAGATAAAGGAAAATCACCCTCTCCTAATTCTCCAATAGGATGCTTACAGTAGAAAATAGGTTGATCAGAGCCAATGCTTGTATCGGAAATATGACTTAATCTTTGCCAATGGCTGTGGACAGCTGATCAGCGGGACTTCTCGGCATAATAGTGTATAAGTTGTATAGGTTTTACTTCTTTTTAGCCATTGCAGGGCAAAGGCCTCTCCCAAACTGCCATCTTTTTCTATCCCACCATAGTTGACCAGTTTCCTCCTGCAGGGTTTACAGGAATCATTAAATTGTAAAATGTTTTAGCTCTTAATTTGTGGAATTAAAGCCTTTAGCTATGAAAAGCTGAAGGGATTAATGCTTAATCCTTTTAGCTCTTAATTCGTGCTTTCTACTGCATTAGCTTTATTGCCTAAAGGCCAGAGGTGCGAACAATGCGTACCCAGGTCTCTCAAAATCAATTTGTTGTATGGAAATTTTCTTCGTTATAGGGAAACTATTTTCAATGTAATGACCAAAGGGAAATCAAAAAAGTTCGCTACATAGAAAATTTCGCTATATGGCAGTTCATTAAAGAGAAGTCCGATTGTACATTTCAGGAACTTTTTGGGTAGTGCCTCGTATATGTGACTTTCTAATTTCAATTGGGGGTACCTTATGTATAAAAGTAGTGTGTGTGCACTTATTGGTAGACAACATTACCAAATTGTCACCATAGCAATTCCTGGTTACATACAGATAAAAGGATACCCAGCTTTTAATTTTTGCTCCTCTGTGTGACATATCTCCTTGGTCAAAAATTTGCATGAGGTATGTGAGTCTATAATTTCATCTAGAGCTGTTTTTCATTGGAAAGTCATCCATGCTTGCCCGTAGTTAATATGACTAGTTGTTGCACCAGTGGATATCTTTATATTAGTAAATTTCTTTATATGTATTCTTATTAAAATTAGCTTTCACTCAAAAATGACTTCTGCACTGCAAATTGCTGAACAAACCAAAAACAAATTTGTCACAAAATGAGAACACAAAACTTCATCAGATAAAACTAATGGACAAGTAGGTGTTGCAATGAAAGCTACTGGGTCCAATGAGTGCTCAGTAGAAAACTTAGTTGTTAAAGGATGTAGCATATCACAAATTTGGATTTTACCAAAACATTTTCTATATAGAAATGAAGTTGTCCATCATGCTTAGGCTTCTATTACCTTTCAAAGACAGTCTGATGATTGGCTTTGTATTAAAATAACCAACCATTAATAGTTAAAGCTGTATGAGCAGTTACAAAACTGGCCAGGGTATCACAAGCATCCTTGCGCGCCTCCGTAGCCAGGTGGGAAGGAGCAGCAGTGCGTAGCACACGCTTCTTGATTAGACCAGGATTCAAGCCCGTCACCACCAAATACGGAGGATGCGGAAAGGTCAGGGAATGACCACCGCATATCCCGGAGCAATATGGCCTTAGTTGCTAATGCTCCTAAAAACTAAATAACAAATAACAAATAACAAAGCATCCTTGCACATCCACTTATATAACTTTTCAAAATTAAGTTGTTTTATTATTATAACAAAGGACATAGTGCAGGAAATTGTATAAATAAAAGATAATTACACTCATAGAAAAATAACTGATAAGAGAGCTATAATGTACATTAAAATCTCTCCTTGAACTAATCCTCAGTAGTGCATACACACAAAAAACAGAAAAAAGATTTGTATGACATTAATTAAGAAATACATGGAGGAATAATATGTCACAACTCTGCAGAAAGGTTTGACTACTATTATTATAATAGGCAAACCACTATAGGAAGCAGTGGTTTGACTATTATCAATAATAATAATAATAATAATATAATGAACATTATCTGAATCTTGATTGTAAAATTAGACCGGGTGTTACAACTGAGCAGCTCTGCCTACCAAGTGGAGGTACAGTGACAGTTATTTAGTCTCACTGATCTTCTAAGAGCCATTATCGCATCCTTACTACTACTACATGTACTACTACTAATAATAATAATAAAGAAAAATAATAATAATAAAATATAATAGTTGATTATAAATATATATTTATTATATAATTCATAAACTAAGCAAAAGAACAATAATAATTCATAAAATTTACATTAAATATTCAAAAGAAAATTCTGAATATTTAATGTAATTCTACCAATAAAATATAACATAATATAATTCAGAATACGTACTACAGTATTAAACAACAAAATGAAGATTGTACATTTTGCACTGATTGTATGGTGCAGTAAGAGTAATTTATAAATTACATATATATAGTAATTACTGCATACAGTATCTATGTATATGTGTACATAAATTAAAAATGCAGTAACTCCATGACAACCTCTCAGGTTGTCATGGAGTTACTGCATTTTGATGAGAGAGTACAACATCTCTCATCACTGAGGGAACTCAATGGTTGTACACATATACATTTCGTACCAATTGGCTTCAGCGTTTTCAGGGGACTCTGGTCTAAACTTGCTTATAATTGGCTCACAAATTATGTATTGGCTTTCTATCTAAAGTATTCAAAAGTTTTAGGTACATATTCCTTCAACAGCGCTCTTCTTCTCAATTTAGCCCCCCCTTCTGTTGTCTTCAATGTTTCTATATTTAAGTACTGGTTTTCATTGTATTCACTTCTCGCATTATATGTATATGTATATACATATATAACCATAGCCAGGGAATGAATTTCGGAACCACAGTAGGTTCCTCTTCTTCATCACAACAATTTCAGGTTCCATTACATCTGTAATGAGTTCCTCTTCATTCATCCATATCCTGAAACATGCAGTGTCTGCATCCACTTTGGGCATTTACTTTTAGGTGATGACACACATCCTCCATTTTTCTTCACAATTAACAGAGGAAGAAGTATGCAAAACTTAATTCCTTGCATCATTCAAGGTGAAAAATTCAGCACTTTTAAACAGTTGGAGATCCCTTTTTCATCAAGCTCATTCCATGCTGAAATAACATAAATGCATTGCCTGAAGCACCTTAGACATAGCCCATGCATTGCTTTTGAGGAATAGCACCAATTTTTTATAATAGCATTCTTCAATAATTTTTCTTAAAGCACTGTATTACATCATGATCAAGTGGATGAAGTACTAATGTCATATTAGGTGGTAGGTACTCAACAGTGATTGCGTAAAGGTCATTCACTTGGCAATGAGGGATGCAGTTACCCACAAACAGCAAAATTGTTCTCTTCTCCCTGCTCACTTTACTCTCTGAGTCTCTGATCCATTCTTTATAGATTTTTGATGGTAATCAAGCCTTTTCTGGTTGCTTGATATATAGTTGGCAATATCCTTAAAGCTTTAAAGATATTGCCAACTTATGGAATTCTGGGATTTTTGAATAATTAAGGGGGGGAGAGCTTTTCTGTGGTAGATTTATTTTTCACTAGGAGAATGGTAATTCATTGCTTTGCCTTCTTTCCACCACTTCATTTCTCACTTTTAAATGTAAGCATTTTATCTGGTAGCAACTGAAAATAAGTCAAGTTTCGTGCACTGAAGATGTTCTGGTTGTACATCAACAAAACAGTTTTTAAATAATTCTCCTTCCATTCCTTTGTAGCTTCAGGGTTGATGGCTGCACTTTTGCCACACTTTTCTTTTTGAGAAACAGCCCATGATGAGTCTTAAATTTCTGGAACCATCCATCAGAAGACTTGAAATCTTCAGTATGCACCCAATGTGGAAACAATTCATCTTAGTTTTTAAAAGATTTCTGTCTACAGGAACATTTTTTGAATGCACCATCATTAGCCATTCCAAGAGTACCTCTTCAAGATCCAGATACTTAGCCTTTCATGCTCTGTTCCAACCCAGTGCAGCAGAAGCCGAACATCCCTAAGAGAGATGTTGGGCTTAGAATACATGCCATTATCTACAGCTTGTAAATATCTTAATTTTGTCTGCAACTGGCAAAACCACCCACTTCATGGGAGCCAGGTTGATAATCATACAGAATATACATACTGTATAATAACTTCTAGTCAAAGTTAATTTCATTATACCAATGAGCATGAAAAATTGTCATTTAGCATAGGAAACCATCAACAAATGATTTGTCATGGCAAGCCTCTCATTAGCTTCAATATTCTTTTGTTTTGAAATGTGAACATTGTGGAACATGGTGGAAATTTTTGTGTTGTTATAGAAATTCATTCATCTTTCAAGGTTGTCATAATGAACATAAAATAGCATTAGGTTTATGGGAAATTGGCAGGGACCTACCATATAGGCCCTTTTAATGTGCTGGGACTTTAAAAAGAGGGTTTTCATTAAGAGCTTCAACTGTATTATAATTATATTCCTATTATAGCAGTAATATAATATTCTGTTCTTTCTGCCCTTTCCTTAACACCATCCTTAGTTTTAAGGAAAAAACAGAAAGCACCAAGAGAACTCCTGCCTTGTCTCTGAATAATAAGCATGTCAACTATATAAGCAAAAGTGTGGGAGAAAGGAAACTGGCAGTGGATAGAAGCTTCCCAGGTGCATTTAATGGTGGTATGGAATTCTATAAAGCAACTGTTGGCACAGGAGTTGGGGGATTTCAAATTCAAAATGCTTATAATACAGGCAGTTTTGAATATTTCTCATTGCAATATAATAAAACAGTGTCCAAAACATTTTGCCTGATTTTGGTACAAATTATTAACCAATCAATAGAATAAAAACCAAATTATATTTTTATCATTATTACTATTATTTGGAAAATAAAATAATTTTATTTTCCAAATTATTTTAGTCAATGAATTAATCAAACTGTTCAAATTGTTCTCCTTCATGATCAATGCACTTTTTAATCAACCTGCTACTGTAATCTGAAATTAAATTTTAAAAAATTTTAAATAATATACAATGTAGAATAAACAATAACAATATGATAGATGATAAATAAAAATATATTTAATAATTTGTACCAAAATCAGGCAAAACTTTCTGGACATCCTGTATATTATATATACACTGAATTATGACCACCTACTTAATACTTCCTAGGTCCTCCTTTTTGCCCTCAGTACAGCAGCTATCCGACGTGGCATTGATTCAATAAGATGTCGGAAGCTTGGTATGGAGGTGATTGGTATATCCAGACGCCTGATATGCCTTTCCATAGTGTCCCACAAGTGCTCTATGGGATTGATATCGTGAGAGTTTGGAGGTCAATCAATATGCTGGAAGTCAGAACTGTGTTCCTCAAACCATTCCTGCACAACAAGTACCTGATGGCTCGGCACATTGTCATCTTTGAAGACACCATCGCCATTCGGGAAAAAGTGTAACATGGTGGGGTGTACACAGTCAGTTGACGATAGCGGAGACCATTGATATGTTGTTCCACTTGCACCAGGGGTCCAAGTTCCTGCCAATGAAACATGCACCACACCAAATAATCACCTTCACCGGCCTGCACTTTTGATACCATGCATGATGGATGAAGAGCCTCGTGTTGTTGACGCCAAATCCATATACGACCATCCACGGTGTGAAGTAATAACGTGACTCATCCGACCAGCACACCTTTCAGTCTTCTAAAGTCCAACTTGCATGATGTTTGCACCATGCAAGTCTTTTATGCTGATGAACCTTGGTTAGGAGAGGATGCCATAGGAGTCTCTACTGGTATAGCCCATAAGTGCGAGCGTGCGATGCATGCTCATGCCAGATATTGTTCTGGGTTGGCCCATGTTGCATTGGATAGTCAACTCTTCAACAGTCCTGTGCCTGTATGAGTCATTGGACCTGGTGCTCACCTCTAACATCAACCTTTCACTGACCTTTGCAGTTTTGCCGTCAGGTCGTTGTTTGACCATTTTGATGGCAGCCCTGGTATACTTTAACTACAGTGGCTCATGAACACCCCACCAGTTCAGCCATTTGGGAAATCGAGGCACCAGCTCGTCAAGCACCCACAATCTGTCCTTTGTCAAAGTCTGACAAATCTTTCTTTTTACCCATCATGCTTGGAATTTTGCTACTTACTGAACCACTAACACCTTATCTATGCTACGTACGTTGATTAACTCCACACTCTCGTACCTCACGTGGTCAACAGGTCGCATTCAATTTTCATAGGGGGAGGTCACAATTCAGTGATCACTCAGTGTGTGACCATCATGTAACCAAGTGACCAACGTATAACCTAGGTTTTTTTTTTTTTTTTTTTTTTTTATGTAAGCCCCAAAACACGAGAGGTATTAGAACCTATAGTACTTAGTACCGTGCTTGGGTTGGAGGTTGAGAAGATGAAAGAAGATATTTGTTGACATTGGACTTGAACTTCTGTAGATTGTAATTTTCAGGAAATACGTATGAAGGAAGGTTGTTCCAGAAAATGGCAGTTGAATGAATAAATGAGGAAGATGAAAAGTTGGTTCTGTGGGTTTGAAGTTGGACAGTAAATGGATGTTGGCTGGTGGCGGCATGTGTTCGGACTGTTTTGAAAGAGACAGCGGGAATTATAGAAGCCAATTCAGAAGAACAGTGCCCATGGAAGTATCTGTGGAAGAGGCATGCAGCAGAAACAGTGCGTCTATGAGAAAGCGAGTGGAGAGACTCCGTTAGAGATGAATCATTAATTAACCTAACTGCCCTCTTCTGAATGGAATCAAGAAGCCTGAGAGAGGTTTTAGGGGCACCACCCCAGATGTGGGAACAATATTCCATGGCAGGGTGGATTTGCGATTTGTACAGCGTGAGCAGCTATTTGGAAGAAAAGTAACGCTGAGAGTGAAAGAGAAAACCAAGTTTTTTAGATGCAGAGGAAGCAATATTTGTTATGTGCTTGTGCCAAGAGAGATTAGAAGTCAGGGTAATCCCCAAAAGAGATATATCATTTTGCCTAGAAATCGGAGTGTCACTAAAGATAAGCACAGGAGCAGAAGAATCCTTTTTTGCGAGATATAAGATAAGACTGAGTTTTAGAAGGGTTGAAATCAACTAAGTTGTCTTTGCCCCACTGGAGAATTACCTGAAGATTGGCATTTAAGGCATTGGTAGCTAATTTTCGAGAAGTTGAAGCTGATTGAGCAGGACAAGGTTTCTCAAAATGGAAAGTTGAATGCAATGTGCTATCATCGGCAAAACTATGGATAGGATTTCCAGTCAATGGAAGAAGGTCATTGATATACAAGAGGAAAAGAATGGGGGAAAGAACTGAACCTTGGGGGACACCGGCATTAGTGGAGAAGTTAGAAGACTGACAGCCATCTACCATCACCCTCAGTGAGCGATCAGAGAGAAAACTGGATAACCAATTACTAAAAACAGTTGGCAAACCATAAGACGGAAGCTTGTTTAGAAGACCTTTATGCCAAACACGATCAAAAGCCTTTGAGATGTCAAGAGCAACTACTTGTGTTTCACCGAACCTTTCCATTGAATTAGTCCATAAATGGGTAACATACGCCAGAATATCACCAGTCGATCGACACTGACGGAATCCATACTGGCCATCGTTGATCAGACGGAAGGTTTCTAGCTAGTTTAAGAGTTGGTGGTTAATTGATTTCTCCATTACTTTAGAAAGAGTAGAAGTAACTGCAATGGGATGATAATTGGATGGGAGGGATTTGTCACCCTTTTTAGGAACTGGCTGGATATGAGCAAATTTCCAAGCAGAAGGAAAAACACCTTTGGAATAAGAAATTGAAAAAAGGCGGCAAAGAATAGAAGTAAGTTCAGGAGCACAGGTTTTGAGAACAAGTGGAGAAACACCATCAGGACCTGGAACTTTCTTTGCATCCAGATTCATCAAAATCCTTCTGATATCCTTTTGACGGAAGACCACAGGAGGCATTGAACGGAGCGTGTTTGTTGTTTGGTTTTTAGGAGCATTAGCAACTAAGGCCATATTGCTCCGGGATATGCGGTGGTCATTCCCTGACCTTTCCGCATCCTCCGTATTTGGTGGTGACGGGTTTGAACCCCGGTCTAATCAAGAAGCGTGTGCTACGCACTGCTGCTCCTTCCCACCTGGCTACGGAGGTGCCAACGGAGCGTGTTGGGAATGGTGGGAGGTGTTTTACCAAGATCATTAATACATGAGCTGGAAGAAAAATGGGATGCTAGCAGGTCAGCTTTATCCTTGGCTGAAGTGACAACAGAACCATTTGGTTTGGGCAGAGGTGGGAGCAGAGATGGGCAAAAGTTGCAGCCAATAGCTTTGGCAAGAGACCGGAATGCTCGGCTACCATTAGGGCAAGAAGCAAGTTTTCTACTCTTAGCCTGTTCAAACTCTAGTTTGGACTGATTAATAACTGCTTTACAATTGTTGCGAGCTTTGGTGTATGCAGAAAATGAAACTGGAGAATTAGAAACAAGCCAATTACGATATGCAACATTCTTCTCTTGGAGCCTTAACACATTTATAATAAAGGACGAGATTTTAAAGTGGAGTGTGAGATAAAGGATTCCATTCCTGCAAGAATAATTTCACTGACACGATCTGAGCAAACGTTGACATCAGAAGTTTTGAAACAGTAATCCGACCAAAGAAAAGAAGAAAAGAAGTCTCGCAGGTCATCCCATTTTGCATTCTTGTAATACCAAACAACACGAGGTTGGGAATAGCCATGAGATAAAGGTTCCATCGGAGAAGAGACAATCACCAAGTTGTGATCTGAAGTGCCTAAAGGACCTCTCACTTTGACCGTGTACTTAGAAGGGTTGTTTGTGAGAAAAAGATCAAGCGTATTGGCTGTATGATTGGGATTGTCCGGTATTCTTGCAGGTAAATGAACAACTGCTATAACTGTAACCTACCACTGTGCTAGGTCATTAGTAATTGCAAAAGCCTCAGCATCTCGACCTGCCGGGTCGGTGTGACTAGAAAACGGAAGCCAGCTGGAGTTGTGAATTCAATGGTGTATTCAATAGTAAGAAAAAGTGGGTGGGACATGCTGTATGAAGTAATGAAATTTTTGGATATGGCGTACATGTGGGAAGAATATACCCAGATCCTTGACATAACGTAGCCTCGACAATGCTCCCCGCATACACACTACTCGGACTCCCTCCAGTCACTATCTGGCAGACCTAGAGGTAGCAAGATTATACACTAGCTGATCCGGAGGCCTCCTAGAGAGTTACCAATAGGTTCGGTCCGGTGTACTAACTAAGCGGCCGGCCTGTGAACACCGTTTTAGAGCTGTACCCTCGTAATGTAAGGAATATTGGATCTCGCCACGACGTTCGTCATAACCTCAAAAGTCATCAATCATACTGCATGATAGAAGAGATAGGAAAGGGTTGACTGGAACTTAGCTTTAGAGACTAAACATGGGTTCCACCACTTCAAGCCTCCAATAAGCAAAGTGGTGGTATTTCACCGGTCGATGAGAGTCATCTACCACCTAGTACTGCCTGGTAACATAGAGGGGTGGCGTTCCTCCATGTGGTGTGGGTGCCACACCTCGACCCCTGCTTACTTTGGTTCACACCTGGGTGGTCACCCACCATGTACTTGTGCCAGGATTACTAACAGTCCCACCATCGTGAAGGTGTAAGCAGAGGATTTGGCTGTCACAGACTGTCCGGACTTCGCCGAAATTGGGTTCATACTTTAGTGTCACCCGAGTATCAGTTCGATCAGCGTTTTAGACTCCCAGGTAGCAAGTACAGCTTGTCTGGCATATCTGAGAGAATGTCTGTGACAACCTCAAGAATCAAAGACCAACCCCAAGGTGTTTCAAAATGCTGATTTTCACCTTTCAGAAGTTTATAACATTACGAATCTAAATATAAAATAAAATTTTTTGGTCACTAACATTATAACTACTTTAAAAATACATTATCATGTTCACAGTTATAGCAATTAAGTTTTTAAATGCTTTCACTCTTCTAATCACTTTCCAAAAATCATAACCTTAAAGAGCAGCGCACGCACGTGCATGCACGCACGCACGCGCGCACACACGCACACACACACACACACACACACACACACACACACACACACACACACACACACACACACACACACACACACACACACACAATTTTATATAACAAAATCAAAAGAAAACTTTTGATTTTTCCACTAAATCTAAATTTTTCTAGTAGAAAAATTTAGTGATTTTATGGTCTTATATTTTCTTCACTCCCACAAGAGATCCCTGTTGCTGTGCAAAATTTAGCTAAGCCTGTGTATACAACAAATCAGAGGACAGTTAGACTGCAGTTCTGTTCAAAGTTGCTGAACTTAAAGGGAATTCATTGCTACTTAACCATCCTTGAGAATTTCTTCAAACGACTAAACAGCACAGCAGGATTTTTTTTCCCCTGGGAAGTAATTTACACTCCATGCTGACAGCACCAGGTTAACACAATTAAATGTGACCATCTTACCGAAAGATCAATCAGGTTTAAGAATAGCTTAAACAGAAACCACTGACAAAAATGGTTAAAATTTATGATGATAACCATTTGACAACACCAAGCATGATGCTTTCTTCAAAAGCAAAGTTTCAAAAGAAATGACTAAATCCTATACTCTTTTAATAAAATGTAAACTTAAACACATAACACTTCTGTATCAACTATTGATATCATTCTTGCACAGAAAAAGAACAAGTTTTTACAAAAACTAGTATGATTTTTACATTGTCCTTAAAATAAATACACAGTAATGAACAGAAGTTGTTTGTTTGTTATTTGGTTTTTAGGAGCATTAGCAACTAAGGCCATATTGCTCCGAGGATCTGCGGTGGTCATACCCTGCCCTTTCCGCATCCTCCGTATTTGGTGGTCACGGGCTCGAACCCCGGTTTAATCAGGAGCGTGTGCTACGCACTGCTGCTCCTGCCCACCTGGCTACGGAGGCGCCCATGAACAGAAGTAACAAAACTGTCATAGGCAATTTTGATTGCCTATGACTGATTTTATCAAATCAAAACTAGTTAATGTGAAGTCGGGTCTCATGATGGGGAAGGAAGCCTATCTGAAAGACAACTGAGCAGAAAGGAAGCTAAATAAAAGGCAGAACCTTCAACAAACAGTTGAAATACAGATGAGAAGAAAGAATGATATTTGCTGAAAAAAAAGGGGGGGGGGCAATATTCAAAATCTTCATTTCAATTACTGAATTTCAGTTCAGTCATGACTACCACTGTAGAGTTACCAAACATGGCCAGAAGAAACAAAAAATCCGGAAAACCAATATATTTTCAGCCTAGAAAACAACTAAGGTACCAGAGCTGAGTTTCTTCTAATATAAAATTATATCTTTCTGTAGTAATTCCACAAACTATTAAATGAAGGCTATTTCTTGAATCTTCTGACAAACATACTAAGCTTCAAGAAACTCCCAATTTTACAAATATATATATTTATGAATTTCAAACACACCTTTTTTTTTTTTTTTTTTGTTAAGTTAAAAATAACAATTCGATAATTGTAGATTTCTAAATTTACACAATTAAAAATAACTTGATAAAAAGGTTTTTCTGTCCAATTTTAACTTACAGCCTTCAAAGTCAGTTACTTTATCAGAATTTATATATCTTTACTATTAGTTTCCTTGACCACCACTCATCTCATATGCCCTAATCATGCTCTGTGATTCCTTCAACTTTACAGTAGAATGCATTCTTGAAATGCATCATAAATTAAAATCATATAAATTAAGAACTAATTTCTCGTGAGAAATGATGGAAGCAAAGTGATATATAAAGACAAATGCAGAGGCCCTGACTCCTAAATGACAGAGAATTACATGTGTCATATAGTACCAATACTATTTTCATATAGTAAGCACTTTTAAATGGATAGCAATCGTGTAGAGAATGAAGTCACATCACAGAATGACTAACTAGTAGTGGTTGTGAGTTATTATTTCATATTTTTATCTTTTGTTCTTTTATTTTGTTAGAGGAATTTATAGGACAAGTTTTTATTAGCATTAGCATAGGCATATGAGGCAAGAAAGCAAGCTTACACAGAATCAGCCAATAAAACCCCTTCCCATTTCACCCAGCCAATCACTCCAAACATTTTTCTAGTTCTGCTTTGAATTTATTAAGCTGTCAACTTTCACAATCACAGAAGCAAGTTTGTTCCAGAAATCAACTACCCACTGGCAAAAGGCAAATTTCCTCATAATCTGAGCAAGAATAAGAATCCCATCAGCATTGTGCCTGCTCAACCCATTCAAGGCCTTATACACCTCAATTAGATTACCTCCAGGTGCCTAGTCTCCAGATGCTGCAATTTGCAAAACTTAAGCCTTTCTTGGTAAGAGCAACCTTTTGCTCCACTCACCAACCTCCTTGCCCTTCTCTGTACTCGTTCCAGCAGCTTTACATCTTTCCAAAAATGATGCCTCCAGACCTTAACATTAGTAGAGGCATATGATGCAAGAAAGCAAGCTTATACAGCATCAGTCAAAAAAAAAAAAAAAAAAAACCCCTTCCCATTGCACCCATCCATTTGATCCAAATGTTTGTCTAGTTCTGCCTTGAATTTATTTAAGCTGTCAACTTCTACAACAACAAGTGTAAGTTTGTTCCAGTAATCAACCACCAGTGGGCTAAAGGAAAATTTTCGCACATCGATTCTACAACTGTCTTTCCTCAATTTGAATTTATGTCCCCCCAGGCAATTAATCTGGGCAAGAGGAAGAATCCCATCAGCATTGAACTTGCTCAAACCATTCAAGTCCTTATACACCTCAATCAGATCACCTCGCAGGTGCCTAGTCTCCAGACACTGTAATTTGCAAAACTTAAGCATTTCTTTGTAAGCACAACTCTTTGTTCCATTCACTAATCTTGTTGCCCTACTCTGTACTCGTTTCAGCAGTACATCCTTCCTAAAAGGAGTCCTCCAGACCTAGATACAGTATTCAAGATGTGGTCTGATCATTGCCTTCTACAAGAGGATAATCACCTGCTAGAAAAATTCCTGTATATCACTTAAAAGACACCATGAGCTACTCATGCAGACCATCTGCACTGCTCATAAAACTTCATATTTGACTGCACAATTACCCCAAGGTCCTTCTCATTCTCTACCACTCTGAGTGTAGTACTACACAGTTGATACGTTATTCTGTAGTTACTGCTATCCATATGCAGTACTTTACATTTGTTAATGTTAAACTACAGTTGCCACCTCTCAGCCCATCTGCTTAATTTTTCTAGATCCTGTTGCAGTAGCATACTGTCATTAACAACCCTGCTGACCTTCATATCATCTGAAAACTAAGACATTAAGCCTGATATACCTTCATCAATATCATTTATAAATACAGAAAACAACAATGGACCCAACGCTGAACCGAGGAGGAGTCCACTAATAACATTAGTCCATGAAGAGCAGTGTCCATTGATTACCACTCTCTGTCTTCTCCCATTAATGCCGCACTGCTCCAATTTTTATAGCAGTCTTCCATGTGCAACAATATCAAAAGCCTTCCTAAGATCCAAGTATATGATATCAAAATTATTCTTTGCATCCAGTTCCTTTGAGACCACACCATTGCATCCAGTTCCTCTGTGACCACATCATAGTATCCAATCAAATTGGTCTCCTCAGGCAAACCCATGCTGTGTCTGAACTATAACTGAAGTGTTGTCTAGATGAACCTGCAGTGCTTCTCTAACCAGCACCTCCATTAATTTCCCCGGAACAGAAGTTAAACTAACAAGTCTGTAATTACTTGTGTCACTATTTGATCCTCCTTTGTGAACTGGGGTCACATTTGCACATCTCCAGTCCATGGGTACCTCCCCCCGAGTCCAAGGAAGTTCTCATAATTATTGCTAAGGGTTTGCTTACTTTTTTTTTTTTTATGAAAACCCCAAACACAAAAGGTATCAAAACCTATAGTACTTAGTACCGTGCATGGGTTGAGGGAGAAGTATGGGGGGGGATGCCGGAAACTTTGCTCTAGAGACTAAACATGGGTTTCACCACTTCAAGCCTCCAATAAGCAAAGTTGTGGTATTTCACCGGTTGATGAAAGTCATCTACCACCTGACCCTTTGCTGCCTCTTTTAATATAACTGGATAGATCCCATCCACCCCCAGGTGCCTTTCTTATGTTTATTTCAACAATTTCTCCTCCACTTTGCTCTCAGTTATTAGAAAATAATTTAGCTCACTGCCAGAGTTTAATACACCTCTGGCATTTCCCTTCCTGAATAACTCATGTGTAAATGTTGATGCAAAATACTCATTCAGTTTGTTAGCTACCTGAGCAGTTGAACCATCGATATGAAGTGGACCAATCTGATTCATCCCCTTCCTTCTAGAGTTTACACAAATAAAGAACTCTTTGCTTTTTTTCTTTGCATCCTTTTCCAAAGATTTCTCGTAATCCAGCTTTGCTTGCCTGGCTTCCTTTATGAACTGATTACAGACTAGCTTATATCTACCATAGGCTAATATTGGTACAAACGTTTAGGGGAGGTAGGTAACATCTAAAGGAATGTGAATCGCATAGGAACCGAAAACGTCACGAGAAAGTAGTAGGAGAGGCACAACAAGCAGAAATGACACAAGACGGTAATTAGTGGCAAACATTTATTTGACATAATATTAACAATGGAGTACAAGATGGATGCATTTCATGATCTTACAACAGATGCTCAAAGGTTCCACCATGAGATGCGATGCATGCGTGACACCGACGCAGCATGGATTGGCGGACATGGTCAAACACACCTGGAGTTTCTTTGACAGTGGCAGCAGCGCAGACGAGTCTCGCCACGAGATCCATTTCCGTCTCCACAGGCGATTCATACACGATAGATTTCAGGGCCCCCACAGAAAGAAATAAAGGCTCGATAAATCAGGTGAGCATGGGGACCAGGAAATGGGTCCACCATGGCCAATCCATCGATGCCCAAAACGCCTGTTCAAATGGTCACGAACACACCTTCCATAATGGGCAGGCGCCCCGTCATGTTGAAACCAAATGTTGCGTCTCACATTTGCTGGAACATTGTCAAGTAACCCTGGTAGAACTTATTCAAGAAAGATCCAATATTTAGTGGATTTCATGCAGGATGGTAACAGGTATGGGCCGACTAAGCAGTTATCCACCATACCTGCCCACACATTTATTGCGAAACGATGTTGTGCCACATGGGGCGCACACCGTGTGGATTATCGTGAGCCCACACACGAGCATTGTGCTGATTGAATAAGCCTTCCCGAGTGAAATAAGCCTCGTCCATGACCAAAACATTGGCTGGAAAATTCACGTCTTGAACACTTTCTTGGAGAAACCACTCCGCAAAAGCCACACGTGCAGGATGATCTTGGGAGAGCAGTAAATGAACCCTTTGGAGATGAAAGGGGTGTAAGGAACTGTCGTGCTAGACACGCTGTAAACTGCAACAAGACACTCAAGGCAGAGGCAACGGCACGTGTGCTGGTAGTAGGATTATTCTGGATGGCATTCAACACACTTTCTTCAATGGCGGGAGTTCGCGTCGAACGTCTGCCCGCACTACTCCTGTTACCTCTAAATGACCCATAATCGCACAAATTTTTATGCACACACGCAAACAAACGGCGGTCCGGTACATGTCTGCCTGGGAAGTGTTCTCCATAAATTCGTTGAGTGGCTCGTCCATTGCCCTCTGCTAATCCACACACTAGGTGCATGTCTGCCAGCTCACAGTTTGTATAATGATGCATGCTCTTCGTGCGGCGACTACTGCTTGAATGAGTAAACCAGAAATTTTCCCTCTCGTGAACTGATGAACAGCGCCGTGTACTGACTTACGGTGACGTTTTCGGTTATGGGTTCCTATGCGATTCACATTCCTTTAGATGTTACCTACCTCCCCTAAATGTTTGTACCATTATTTTTGAGACACCCTGTATGGCCTATCTCCTTTTCAAAGGATCTATTCAAACAGATTATATGAAATAAACCTTTGGGAAGGGTTTTTGCTTTCATAGAGGTGACTACACTGGTCTAAGACAGCTTTTAAATTCGATACAGTGGGACCAACTGATGATGTTACTACACCAGATTCTAAATGGGAAGCATTAGTTCATCTGATATCCATTTAGGCCTAAACCTTGAACAATATTTCTTAGTTGGATCAAAAAGTCTAGTAGCTTCCAAGATTAATTCCTTGAATGCTTCCCATTTAGAATCTGGTGTAGTAACATCATCAATTGGTCCCACTGTATCAAATTTAAAAGCTGTCTTAGACCAGTGTAGTCACCTCTACGAAAGCAAAAACCCTTCCCAAAGGTTTATTTCATATAATCTGTTTGAATAGATCCTTTGAAAAGGAGATAGGCCATTCAAATATCGATATTGAACAGTCTGTGTATAGGGATATTTGACTGGCCTATCTCTATTGAACTCAATAATGAACCAGGATATCTGAATGACTATTCAGATATCCTTATCCAATTCATTTCTGTGTTTACCATACAAATGGAATTAGATCATGCTCTGCCTTTTCTCAAAATGCTAGTTCATTGATATGACCTACAACTAACATATCAGTGAATAACTAGTAAATTGAACTAGTCCACACGCTAATAAACCTATGTGTGTGTGTGGACCAGTTCAAAAATTATATATTTTGTCAAATGCAAGCACAAAGAGAAAGCAAAATAATATATGCCTTGATGGATACACTATGCTAACATTATATTAATGTGAGAGACAGGGCACAGGAGATCGTGATTAGGGCCAACCTTGGTGTTGGCCCTAATCACGACTTTTCACATTTCACATTTCGACTTATTTTCCAAGATTGAATTCTTGATCACTATTCAATTCTAGCCACAAGATACAGGGGGATGTTGGAAATCATGCCCCCACAGTACTAGTGTGGGGGCACAGTACTAGTGTGGTTTGCATTCTATTTATCTTGATTTTTCTGGAGTAACTGCAAGTACAATATTTAATACATGCAGCTCACTAGAAGGCTGAAAGAGAATCCGAGATATAGGTGCTATTTGCAATTCTGAAATGGTGAGTTCAGCAACAGTGATATACTTTTGACAGGAATATCATTAGATTGGCCATCCAACCTGTGAAGTTGATATAATAAATACTGAAAATTATTAAAAAAACTAAAGGTCTCCACATCTGAAATACAATACCAAAAATGGTAGTAAAGGTGATCTTCGATAGCCTTGGATGTCTTGATACCTACAATGAGCTCTTTCCAGTATTTCACATATAGATTGCATCACATAAAAAATGGAACCAGTTTAACTGTTTCATTGATAGGGACGTAATATAAATGTCAAAAGCTGCTGCATTTCAACCTGGGTTTTATTTACACTTCTTTTAATATTTTTATCGTAAATAGTATTTTAACTGTAAACAGCAATTTTAATTATACATAATAAATAATGTATAAATATACAATTTACAATAAAAACATTACATTAATCTTTTATACATTTCGCAGATTAAAATATTTTATTTCGACTTATTTTCACCTCACTTTACATGCCATTTCGAGTCACATATTAAAGCCATAATTGAATGATATCTATATTTGACATTAAACTGATTATATAATATTAAATGCAATAAAATGGCATTAAAGGTAACAGGAAGAAACATAAGAAATTTTACCTTGTTGTAACAGGTGATCTCTGATTCTCTCAGACATTTTAATGGAGTTCCTAATGCCACTTCAACTGTTCGTACAGATGAAACTAAACATTTAAATTCATCTGGTTCTAGTGAAGCAACATGATCACTTCCTTTCCAATTATGACAAAGTGTAAAATGCCGTTCCAGCACCTAAAATTTCAACAGGACGAATAATAATTTCAAAATATACTTTAAGAAGACATTGTTAGTTAGTACCAGGAATTTACTATTAAAATTTCAAAACAATGCAGAGAAGCAAAAATTATGTATTTTTGACCATCACAAAACATAAAAAAATAAAACAAAATTGCCTCCCATTTGTTTTATCTACTTTTTTTGCAAGTATTCATCATTCATCTAAAGCTTCTTTAATCCTATTGATGTGACATTGAGAGTTTACATTTATTTATTTATTATGTTTTTTTTAAATTCAGCATGAATGAACTTTCAAACCATGGGTGTCAATATATATTCACTCATAGTTGTTCTATGAGTGAATTCTCTCAAATCAACTGCAATAAAACAACTGAAATTACTTCCATACAAAAATTTTAATATTTTTCATAAAAATATAAAAAAAATTTAGTGGATGACACTATGAATTTTTGCATTAGTAGTATTAAGTTTGACTATTTTGCCTAATAGATTTTTGCAGAACTGGAGAAGTATGGTTATGGAAAAATCATTCTTTCATTGTGATTTCACTCTAAATAATATGTGCACATTCAGAAAATTTTTCAGAAATGTGCTCAAATCAAGCAGATGAACTAGCAGGTACCTTCTCCAGGAGCTTACAAATTTAGACAAGAATTCATAATAAACATTTAACTAGACTGAATTTCATTTTGAGAGTTGGTGGGGGAAATGGAAGTATGTTTTGGTCAATCCTTTTTTAACCTTCATCTAAGGCAAGCTGAAGGAAAAATGTCCTCTACCTTCCTCAGTCAACTTAAGTCTGACTCTTAGACTGCAATAAATGTAAGAATTCTTTGATTCTTATCTTTGTTAACCTGGGTTCTTGCCATGTATGGTAAAAAAAAAAGGATTGGCCAAAGATATGGCCACTCCATCCCCCCACCTTCAAAATTAAATTATATGTATATTTATTTGCTAAGCATTCCTCCCTAAATCTGTAAACTCCTGGAGCAATTATATATTGTTCATTTCTCTTTGTTACCTTTTCAAGGTTTAAAATTAAAGTTCTGTTATTTGCTATTCCTTTAATAAATTAATTTTTAGTATCTGTGTAGAGCAGTGTCTATTATTTTAAATTACAAGCAATGAAAGTCCACAGATTCATGTCCAGCTATCCTTTCTGCACTGATGTTTACAACATAATTGCAGCATTTCAGTCAGCAAGAACTATGACAAAAACAAAAAATTTTAGCACATTAAATCAAGGCATGAAATTCTTGTCTTGCTAACTCTTTTCATGTCTTGTCTGCACTAACTTGTTAAGAAAATGAATACTACATTGTCAGATGCTGTGTAAGTTTAAAATTTAACTTACACAGCATCTGACACACACACACACACACACACACACACACACACACACACACACACACACACACACACACACACACACACACACACACACACACACACACACACACTATATATATATATATATATTTTTTTTTTTTTTTTTTCTGTCATTTCTTTGAATTTTAGAGTAGGAACATATCCATTCAGATAGTTTCCAACTTTCAAATTTCAAAAAAATCTGGAGATTAAGTATTTCTAGGCAGAAAGAAAAACAGGTTTTTGCAGAACTGCTTTCTGGACTTCTTCCCAAAAAAAACAGATGAATTTTAGAGAGAAGAAAAAGTATGTTTTTTTAAAGACCACACTGTACTACATATTAAATTTCACTAATAACACACATTATATTAAAATGCAGCTACAGGATTGTTTACCAGTACAGCATGCATTTAAACATTAGCTTTCCCAGCATTTCTCTGAGTTTCTGTTTTGATTGTTGTTTAGACATTAGCTGACTGCATGAAGAAAGATACTGTAGTAAACTTTGCACTTGTTCAGGAATGATGAGTCAAAGTTTTGTTCATAAGAATTGCACTGCTTTTCATACATGGCTGTCAAGAACACTTCCAAAAATGCACTATAAAGATATATGAATTCAAGTTCTCTCTTTCTCTCTTTTTTTGTTCTTCTGGTAGAATATTTTCTGACACTCATTACTACGAGGAAATGTTAAAATTTTATGGGAAAACTTGTTACATTTCATGCTTCCTTGTGCACTTTTCGGTTTCTTGACCAAGGACCACTGTGCATCAATTCTTCTTTCTTCATAAATAATGGCATCTGATAGGTTTTCACACTAAAATTGTCAGAAATGATCTGCAAAATATCTATTTCTTTTCTTTCAGTAATACTGAAAAATACTAAAATCAACTTGTTTCAAAAAACTTATTCATTGAATAGCGTTATTGGCTGATGAATTGGTTCTTCAGATATGATTATATTTAAATTAAAGTTAAATAATAATATTTAGTGTAATTCTTCCAATAATCCAACTGAGCAACCTGATAGCTATGAATTCTGTTTGGAGGTAGGACTTTCGACTGCTGTAAGGTCTTTGGTCTTTGGAATTCACCAAACTAAGTCCACAATTTGCCAAATTTATTCATAAAGTTATATAGTGAGTGTATTTAATATTTGAAGTTGTAATGCTTCTTTGAATAGCATAAGCATATACAAATCATCTTGATGGTAAAAAGAGTAAATTTGCGCTAATGATTCTTTTCCATATGTATACAAATTAGATTAAAGTTTCAATACTTCATGAATGTCAACCTTATTTTGACATTCATGGAGTATATATTTACAGGGAATATATAATACTTTACTAAATTATTTACAGGGAAGAGCTGTATTTTGGCTCATATTTCTGGACTCTATTGGCAACATGAGTTATGAGCTGAAAACATCTAATTGATTTCTTTGAAAATAAATCTTTAATTTTATATACAATCAAAATTCCTAAAGGCTGCACTTGAATAAAATAACATTTAAGTTCTAATCCTTGATGA